>NC_143136.1:41952500-42255530 GCF_059928025.1 Delphinapterus leucas | reverse complement strand
TGTCTTTCATAAAAACACATTTTATCTTTCCCAGTAAAGTGGCCTAAGTAACTTGTAGGCACTTGATTATTTTGACGGCCATTGTACTAATTTGTTTATTCAGTATAAGTCCAAGATTTTTTAATCCCATGGTTTGCTGTGCCAATCCTGGGATGGTTCCCTCCCAAATCCATTGCTGACACTTCCCTGATCTGCTCTGTACCACGGGGCTTTGACCCTGCAATATCCTTAGTGTCCCTTGCCAATAGTTTACATTTAAGTTTGTGCCATGAGAGGTATTGGAAGGAGACAAGAAGAAGGAAGGAAGGGAGAAGGCTCCCCTCTCCCTCTGCTTTGGTAGATGTCTCTGAGAGTGACTGAAGTCTCTGCTGTGAACCCAACTTTCAACAGGCAGTCCTTCCCTCTACCATATCAGCTCTCACCAGGCCAGAACCTGGTCCTAGATTGTGTCTGGTGGCCCCAGCTGCTGGTCTCTACTAAAACCACTGCTTCTCTTGACTCCTGAGGGTGTTGGTAGCTTCCTGCTGTCCTCATCTCTGGTTTGCTTCATGATTTCAGCTCAACCAACAACTTTTTAACAAATCCAGTCACATGGCCATTGGAGTGTTCTTCAAGAGAGCCCACTGTGGGGAGCATAAATGACTGACAGCTTCCAACTGCTGCATGTTTGGATACACTGTGGGTTTCATACAAGTCTACACTTATCCCAAGCTACTCTCAGCCAATGACTACGAATGATGGGGTAATTAGAATCAGGCCATTACTGTACAAGGCAGGATTCCTTTAATGGGCAATCTTTGCTTTGGGGCCTATGACAGTTCCCAGAACTGTACTGTGATCTGAGACTTTTCCTACCCAATCATCCTTCCTTCCTTCTCTCCTCTCATAGTTGTAGGCATGCCTCATGATTTGATGGCTCTCTCCACTTACTCTTGCTCCTTCCTCCTTTTCCTTATTATTATAATGTGTACTGTGAATCTGTAAGAAAGAGGATATAGAATTTTTCAAATGTATTTATTCATATAACACTATTTTAGACAACTTTGGGGGGATATTATTCTATGCAACATTCTTTGTGGGAATAGTCACATAATTTTGAAACATAGTAATTTATCACCTTGAAAATTTGCTACTTCTTTTCGAATTAATCAAGATACAGAAGGTGAAACTGCAGAGTTTACTGCAATTAAAGCAGGAAGGAGCTCTTGTTGAACTGATGTTAGATGGCAGTGTGGGGAGATGACTGTGTTTTAAAAGGATGAATATGGTCAATTCAAAGAGAAAGGAAATGATTATATTGTTAAGTGTCTCCAATGTGCCAGGTTATATAGTAGGCTTCCCCATAACAGCAAGCTTTGTCTGACCCTAAAACCTTTCCATGAAAGCTCTAAACCTGATTATTATCAAGACAGTCATTTGGTATTTCAACCTTGTGTTGAACACTTTGGTGAAAATATTATATTTTCCATGAAACATTTTGTTCCTATCATCACTGCATCTTGATTGGATTGATTTCTATGTTGCTATAAGATGGAAATGAATTTAAACATTTATTTTAACTATGTGGAAATAAATCAGTTTTATCATGTATGTCCTTTGGAAATGTGCTTTTTTGTTTTCTTTTTCCTTTGGAACCTGATTATGAATTAAATGCATTTAAGCATTTAGTTTCCTGAAGGATCTAGATAATAACCTCTCATTTTCTTTCACAATCTCCTTTTTGATTTCTTGTGATGTTCTTATTTTTATATATCTAAATTGAATTTTTTCTATAGGCCTATTAGAGGATGACAATCTGATACTTATTTGTCTTTATTTATTGGTTGAACCAGTACATCACTAAGGTTGTACTATTTGAAGATCAGAGCACACTGAGCACACTGTTAAATAGCTGCTAATTATAGTCAACAGTCAAAATTAATGTTAAGCAAAAGTTCATGTTCATTAAAATAAATGTGCAAATAAAAGGCTTTCCAGCAAATAATTTATTTCCCCATAAAGCTTTTTGATTTTACTTATTTAGTAGCCACATAGAGATTCCCAAAATGTCATTCATTCATTTATTTATTCATTCATTCTTTCATTCATAAGTAAAAACAGATTGAATGACTCCTTTGATCTTATATTGAACAGCTAATAGGGGATATAGAATATCTATTTATTCACTGATTAATTCATTCATTCAGTATGCATTTAATTCCTACTATGCACAAGATACCATGTCAAGTGACTGTGGATATGCATGTGATAAATAGGAACTAGCCCTGATGGCCCTACTATTTTTCCAATGGACTTTCCTGAAGCAGACCAGCTTGGATCTTTTGATATTGTTTTGGTTTCCTATGATCGTATTCTCTCTAACTCTCCAAATGACTTCCCTCTTCCTAGATTGACTACCTCGTTATGCCATACTTGTTACCTAAACAGTTGGATTTCTTCCCATCAAGATCATCTATAGCCTGTTGAAAATTTTTTCAGAGCAAGACAGCGCAATTATATTCCTTAAAAATCCTAACATTTTTAATCAATGGAACAGTCAGCCCTTTTTGGTTTGAGTGATTGCAAGTATCAAAGGAGGTAATGTATGTGAAAATTATTTGAAAAAATATATGATGAAACTAATATTTAATGAGGGTTTGTAATTGTGCTGGACAACTTCCCAAATGGGGAACTCAACTAGTCCTTCTAACGAACCCGTGAAGTAAGCGGCAGAGGTGGAAACTCTCACACTGCTCATGTCTGGCACAGCTGAAGTTCCAACCTCAGACTTCTGGTGTCACTGGAGCACAATTTCCCTGAACCACACTGGAGCTTTAGTAGCAGGGACTTTAAATAGCATCTGATAACTTTGTGTTAGGCATGTGTTTTCATTTCTATGTTTCCTACTGACTTCCATTTTGGAGAAAGGGATAAAAGGATATTTAACTTGTCAAGATACTTTGTTGTCAGTCTGGTTTAGAGGTGCATTGAGCAAGGGACACTATTAGTAAAAAAGTGATTGAGAATAAAGCTACTGGCAGTGACATCAATTCAAATCGATTCTCTTCCTATAAAATGCCAATTATAAAGCAAAAATGAAAAATATGGGCTGGAATGATGTATTAGAAGTACTTTTCCCTTCTTTAAGATTTAATTATTATCATTATATTTAATAGGGTTACATCAAAAGGAGACTTATTTCCTGACTGTGAATGTGCAGGTAGAGGTTTTACTGAAGCTTTTTTTTTTTTTTTTTTTTTTTTGTCAAAACTGGTGAATAGAGTAGGAGCGATTCCTTTAGTCATTGTAGGAGTATATTATCTTAGATTATACAACATACAGTCTTGCACAACATTTAAATAATTAGCAACTTGTGTCTTTGTGAGCTTTTATAGTTAAATTGTTTTTGAAAGATATTTCAAGTTATAGCACATTCTCCAGCCTTGATGACCATCTGATTCTTTGCCCAGTCTTTCTCTTCCCAGTCTGGTGAGTAATGGCCAAGAGAGGCACAGACACTACGTTTTGCATAAAGCATAAATGGGAATAGGAAAAATAGAAACATGTGCTTTCCTCTGGGAAGCACATAATGTTTCCCTAGATGCTATAAAGGAGTGCAGAGGTGAAAAAGTACTCAGAAACAGACACAGAGCAAATGAAATAAATATATGAATGAATGAGCAATTTAACAGGAAGTCTACAGAAATCTAGTGGATTAAAGGAATCAAATCTGTTCCTATTTGCATTGGAACATATCTCCTAATTGGACTTGTATCTTAGCTTCTTTGTACCTGTGGGAGATAATAGTTAAAATGAGCACTTTGTCAAGTTAAAGGAAAAAGAGCCATGGATAGATGGGTGGACCCATCTTTATAACATGGATGTTAAGACAAAAAAAGGGAGTACAGAATGCAAAGAATATGGACATGTGATTAGAAGGAGTTAGGAAAAATGATTCTAAAGAGAGTTATAAATAGAAAATTTAGTAATTTTGCTTTTATTTCACCAGTGCCCACCATATATAAAAACATTTTTTCTATGTATTTTGGTGGTATCTTAGTAGTTTCCCCTAGTAGTGGTCAAAATCCATGCAAAATAGATTGTCAGTATAAATTACTGCTACATTGAGACTAAAGTAAATTACAAATCCTTCTTAGAAGTTTTATTTTTTTTCCATATACTACACAGTGATTTAATAAGCAGTTTTAAAATATAAATTTATTTCAGTTTCTTCAGGCTCTATTTGGTTATAACATTATTGATCTATGACAGTGTATAAGCAGCACGTAGCCACTGAACAACAATAGAGGCAGCAGTAAAAGCAAATAGTTCTGAGTCATAAAGAAAAAAAAAGGAAAAAGAAACTTCTAATAAAACCTAATATCATTGCAATTTAAAATAACAAAATATGATAAATTAAAATATAAGCACTTGAAAAAGAAGATTCACATTTAAATCTTATTCTCAGTCTAGAGAAAAGATGTAGGTAACTATGTTACAGGGTCTGGTGAGGGTGCAAAGTGATGGTACAAGTGCAAGTGCTTGGTAAACTAAACTGCTAAATCAATGGAAGTACTTCTATTGTACGCAAACACATTGAATCAAGTGCTGAAATGAGATTGGTCTTTTCCTTTATAGATAGAGAAGTCTTCCTACATTGGGATGACCAGATTGAA
Source organism: Delphinapterus leucas (assembly GCF_059928025.1). Taxonomy (NCBI): domain Eukaryota; kingdom Metazoa; phylum Chordata; class Mammalia; order Artiodactyla; family Monodontidae; genus Delphinapterus; species Delphinapterus leucas. Next base: position 42,250,875 of record NC_143136.1, on the reverse strand, counting down.
TTTACGCAGGCATGGGGAGAGAAAATTTCCTCTGCCCTAACAAATGAAGAGTGAGATCATATCTGAAAGCTTTTCATTCTATAAATAATCTGTGGACGGTTGGGTTTGGCAGGAGACTCAGAGGCAGGAAACATACTAACTTTGTGCCAAGTAACTGAACGCTCTTACTTTCTATAAGTCTGTCTTTGCAGAAACAGATGTTTGGACAACTGGGAATCCTTCAGCTAAATGAAGCATAAATCCTGGGGATGGGGTGATGGTGGTGTGGTATTGGTAAGATCATTCAACCCGTCAGAAACATATAAACTATGTGAGATGAGAATATGTTTATGCTTGGCCAATTTGGGGGTTATTTGGTTTGGCCATCAGTAATTCAAAATAAGAAATATTTTATGAATAATATTCAGCAGAGAGAGCATTAAATGCTAAATGCCAGTATTGTTCAGTTGTCAAAAACTATACTCATGTCACATTTAAAAACACTGTATAACTCCAAACCCCTATGCAAACATAAGGTATAAGTCTCAGTTTGTAAATTATGAAAATGTACTAAACATTTCTTGGCAAAGTATCTCAAGATCTACTGGAAAATTATAATTGTATTTATTTTATTATCATGGGTTTTTCATGGGTGTCATCACACTTTGAGCAGCTGTGACAATTTACTGCTGAAATAACTCCATTCCAAAATTATTACTGCAAATTGAAGTCCTATTTTTCCATCCCAAGAGTATTCTTAATATTAACAGTTGGTAATTAGTCTGTCCTTTGGAGAGACTCTGAACAGTTCTGAAGAGCATTCTGTACGTTTAATCAAGAGAACACTACCCCTACAAAGGCGGACAATAAAATATAACATTAATTGAATTGTGATAGTTTTCACTAATTGCTGATGCTACCTCTATTTGTTGCTTTTAAAGTATGTTCTTTAATATTCTAAGGATAACATTTGTTTTGGCTGTAATTCCTTCTCGAAAATCTGAATTTAGAGAAAATACAAGATACTTATAGATGTAAAAGCAAAGAGTAAGTCATTAGAAACTGTTCTTTTAAGAGGCAAATATATATGAAATATTTATTTCTGAAACCATTAAACAAACTGGTCATTCATTTTAATAACACTTACCTTCTTGGAGCATACGCAAGTGAGCACATACTGTTTTTCATACCAGTCTAGGCAGTTGCAGTCTGGTTTTAGATAGCATGCTTTGGATTTAGACAGCATATATGAAATAGAGTTATCAGTTCAGAATAGTATTATACCTTTAAACATCTTCATTTTGTTTTGCTTAAATCATTATGTTCTCCAAGCACTTTTACTTGATGTTACCTTGCTGTTTCCATTCAATGCTGCCATGAGATTTAGGAAGTAGATGAATATTTGAAAAATTTTGTTATTTTATGTCATTGAGACAGATTGTCTTTATAATTTATTTGATTTTTAAATATGAGTGCTCCTTCCAAACCCATGCTACTTATAACCAAGTAAACTAAAGCATCATCAATCTCTTTATTAAATTCTAAATTAAAATTTTGTACCAGAGGATAATGGATGGTTATGACAAGTTAATGGGTAGAGTAAAATAAGATAGTGAACAAGATATAATAAGTGATTTTTAAACTTCCCATATTAATAGATTTAAAAAATTGATTTCCCTGCCTAAGGACTGAAATAAATTTTGTTAAAAGTAAAATTAAAATTTGGCTAAATTATTTTCCTTATCTTAGATTTAGATACAACTTTGCTTTTTTATGAGGTTTTATTTATCTGTAGGCACCATATTTATGTTTGGCAGTTTTCTTTTGCAGCTACTTTAAATGGTCACCAGTTACAAAATGGATATGGTTTTATCAAGTAAACTCATTTATGTAGTTTTCTTTTTTATAATCACAGTTTAGAAATATGTGAGAGACTTAGAAAATTATCTCATTAAAATAGTTGCATATAATGAAAAGGCACATCCTGCTGGCACCTTAATAGATCACTCAAATGCACATATCTGTGCTCACAAGTTGGAGAATATACTTTATTTAGAATAAAAGAACTATTAATAGACCCTTCTGCAAGGTCTTATTACAGAAATTTAAGAAATTTTTACTAAACCAACCCAGCAAACTTACAGATGAAGAAATCATCCAAAGCTTGTCTTGAAGTTACTGCCATGTGTGTATTACTAAAATAGGTTTTACTGGAGTCAAATAGAACATATGGGCTATATGGTTCAATTTAAATTATACATACACTGTTTCATTTATGCCTAACCATTTTAATAGTAAATTATTTGGGTAGTAGTTAATATCTCCTGGATATGTGCCAGAGAGAGAGTGATTATGATAATACATTCGGTTACTAAATAGGCTGAATACTTCCAAGCTTCCAATGATACAGCTGTTAACGACAGTGGCTTTGCTAGTTAATCAGATGTTTTGCCACTGGGGATTGCCCATGTGAATCGAATCTGACAGAGGCTTCTGCTTCACCTCAAATGTAATGACACAAGTGTGTCACTTATTAAGGACTCCAGGAAAAACGCACATGGCATTCACCCTCAAGCAGCTAGAGCTCCTATACAAGTATCATCCCCATTTATGGTATGATAATAAGTCATTCATTAATTGAATAATGATTCAAGAGTGAATGCAAGTGCTTTGCATATTTAATAACATATATTTTTCTTTTGTATATGCTTCACTTTGAGTTATTAGAATTTTAATGTCTAGCAGCACAGACAACATTATTTAAGAAACTGAGTTTGATTTGTTAGTATTTCCCAGAAGTGGAAATGAAAAACTCATTTGTAAGTAAAATGTGAACTATATTATCCATGTCTTCTCAGCCACAGTGCTATGAGGTGGAAAAAAATTCTGGCCTTAAGTCTACTTCATATTATATGAACTATTTTATATTTCAGCTGACTTTTGGTTTACTTTTTCTGAAAAACTGTGTCTGTTAATTAACCTGAGGGAGGATTTAAATAAACACACTTGTGACCTTTTTATACTGAGCAAGATTGTGTTCTTGGTGGTGTATCTGATGCATTGATTTTTTTCTAGTAAATTTCAAGGTTGTGAATAAAAAACAGGACAGAAGCTGCATTTTGTGGGTTTTACAAGAAACCAGATTCTCTTCCTCTTTCAGTAAGAGCAGTGAGCTGCCAGAATATTGACTGTTTTGATGTGAGAGGTAGGACTTTGGGTTCAGGGCTGTCCTTAGGGAAAAGAACAATTTGAGGTCAAGCAACACTTTTCTGTGGTACAGCATTTGTAAGGCCATGGTAATAAACAATAATCCACAGACATGAGAGCATCAGCTAAGGATTTGTTAATCATATGAAAATAGAAACAATTCTTTAAACATGCTTTTGAAAATCAACAAGGTTAAAGTTCATTTTGAAAACTGAATCTCATTTCTCTTCATGACTAATGATAAAGAGCTACCATGCTCAACAATTCAGATTTTGAAAGAAGCCTGAAATGTGACCAAGAAAGTTCAAAGGAAATGATTTCTATGTTTGTAGGGAATCAGTGATGAAATAAAGCATCTTAAAAATAGCCTTATAATGGTATAGGGCAAATATCATCTACAAGCTTCTTCCTCTTTTCCATCAGTTAGATTGATTGCTGTTAGTGACCTGTTAGTCTCCCCTGGGTCTGCATTATTCATAGACTAAGCCTTACGCAGACATAACTAGGTCACCTTAATTACCTGTGGAAATAAGGTGTAGTTGTGAAAGTTTCACAATGATAATTACTCTAAAATGCCAAAATAGTATATGCAAACCTTGGAGGTATATGCTGTAAATTATCGTACAACCAAAATCAATCAAAACAAATGGTTCATTCTTTTTCCAGTTCTCCAACATTCTTCAACACCTTTCTTTTACCACAATAAAAATACAATCCTTGCTGAGCAGCGCATTGATTATACACCTTGTGAATTAGTCGTTAGGATTTTTTCTTTTCTTTAAATCCCTTTGCAATATTTAAGAAAATCAACAGGCTATTGTAAAGGAAACAAAAGAGAGCTAATCACTTTTTTTAAAAAAATCTAAAATGATAGCATGGAACCCTTGTTAATCAGCATGTTTTTTCCCTGCAGACAGTTCTGTACCTGTCATTTTGTCATAGAAATAAAGTGTGGAAGATTAGAAAATGTATGGTCTTTTTAAACAGTGAGGGAATGAAAAGTAGAAATGTTTTGCATTTTCATATGAGTAGTTATAAAATATTTTAACTGTTCACCAACGTATTTAAAACAATAACAATTTCACTGAAGATTTAAAACCCTTGTAGACACCTAGCAGATGACACAATGTGACAAAGACCAAAAGTAACACTTCTGTTTGGATAACACCAGCAATTTTGTTTTTTGTGTTTTTTTGAATTTTATTTTATTTATTTTTTTATACAGTAGGTTCTTATTAGTTATCCATTTTATACATGTAGCAATTTTGAATTCTGAAAATTCCTTGAAATTTTTAATGGGTTAATCTTTAGAACTGATGAATAATATTGGAGGTCATTATTTTTAATAGGAATAATGAATAAGAAGTAATTATTCCACAAAAAGCAACTGAGTATTTTAAAGCCAATCAACTTTATATAAAAGGAGGGATGATTTTTATATTTGAATTATAACATATTTCCTGAACTTTAAAAAGGTAAAATAGCATAAACATTTTACAAAGAATTTTGAAAAAAAAGGAAGTTTCTGAAAGGATTTTTATTTTTCACCTTGAAAGTGAGTGGATTATAAGGCCAACTAGCAAGTATTTAAAGACCTGTGGCTAGTATTTAAAGACCTGTGGCTAGTATTTGAAGACCTGTAGGTAGATTTGAAGACCTGTAGGTAGTCTGAATTGATCCATAAGAGTGAACTTTACAAATTTTAGCCTTCTGATATGAGACAGAAGACCAGAGAATATTTCAACTGTTTTTTTTTCCTTAAGTGTTCCTATGCTGACGAAGGTCCCCAAAACAGTGTTTTGTTTTTGTTCCTTTTATTCATCAGAGTCTAAATTGGTAGTGCTATAACACGATTCTCCTGAAAGAATATATTCAGTGAGAATTGGTGCTGCATTGGGTGAATCTTAAGGAAAGTACATAATTTGATTTCTGGGATTTTTCTATTTTAAGAGCCTCTTCACACTCCACCTACTCAACAAAGAGCTTTACACATATTTAACACTTCTTGCAACACTGTTTGTTTATGTATTGTCTGCAAATCTAAACTGTGCTTTAAGCTCCAGTGGCCTTATTAATTTATTTTTGTAATATTCATCTATCAAGTAACTTCATGATGCCATATTAGTAACTTCCTAAGACTCTAATCCCAGCTGCTATCTTAAGTGTTAACACTCGTTATGGAAAAGACAGAGGGGAGCTGTACTGAATATCATCATTTATAAGAAATTGTGATTGCTAACATTTATCAAGCACTTATTCTATACTTTATTAATTTAACCTTATGAAGCTCATACTGTCATTATCACCATTTTACTGATCATGAACCTGAGCCTCAGAGACAAGAAACACATCCAAGTTTGCTCAGTTGAGGATGGAATTTGACCTCAACTCTCCCTGATCTAGAGTCTATGAGTTTAGCCTCCAAAGGTGCTGATACGTCAGCAATTGCACAAGGACAACAACTCTCAGGCTGCTCACCTGCAGTTTCTCTGATTGCTTGGGAAGCTGGGAGGAAGCTATTTTCACCAAAGATTGTGAGAGGCCATCCCTTTGGAATCATTCAACATACAATCTTACTTTGTTGTTGTTTTTCCTCCAATGTGAGATCCCAGAAAATGTTCTAATAGAGGGCCCACTGAAATGAAAAAGTCACCAGTTTTGCTACTGGGATTTCATTTAGGTCTTACTCTGTGAGTAATTTGCTTGCTAGCATCTAAATTTTTATGTTCCAAAGCCAAGAATCATGCAGGTGTATCATCTAAGATTGTGGAATGGCTCACAGGAGAGTATGGCTGCACTTCAGTGACATGATATAGTTATCATACCTTATTTGACTCCTTTTATAATAGAGAAATTTACTCATTAATTTCTCATATTATAATAATGCCTTATATTTCTGCAGTGCTTTTCTATACATTATCTCCTGTGTGCAGCTCAGCAATATTATGAGGCAGGACTTATTATCCCCATTTTAGAGATGAGGGCTTTAAAGATGAGAGTTGTTGAAGTGATTTGTCCAAGGTTATAAAACTAGTAAGTGAGGGGAGGATTCAAGATGGCAGATTAGGAGGACACAGATTTTGTGCCTTCACACAACTAGGGCACCTACCAGGCACCGGTGGGGGACCACGGAAACCCAAGGGGACAGGAGGAGCCCTCAGCGACTGGGTAGGGCACGGGGTGTGGGGGGAGTGAAGGGGGAGGAGAAGTGGAGGAGGGGTGGGACTGGCTCCCTGGAGGGGTGCCTTTGGGAGGGGAGGAGTTCCTACATCCAGCAGGACCCACCCACAGTTAGGGGTCCAGCAGTGACGGGGGAGACCCTACGGAAGATGGTGGGGTGTGGGTGCAGAGGAACAGAAGGGAACGCAGCCGGCGCTTTCCTTGTCCACTTAGGCACCAGGGAGCCTATTGGGCTCCCGGGCCTAATCCTCTGCCCTTGGAGCCTCCCTCCTACCCCGAAGAGCCTCTATACCCCCACCCAGGGCCCTACCTCTACACTCAGAGACACCCTTTGAGACCCGCTCCATCTGTGCTGGGCCTAAACCCCACACACACCCCCTCACCCAGGGCCTTACCTCCAAACTCCAGAACTCCACACTCTGGAGGCCCCCCTTTGGACGTGCTGCCTCTCCCCTTCCATGTAGGTCCTAAGCAGAGGCCCTGTCCCGAGCTTGAAAGTCGCCCCGCCTAGATCCCGCCCCAAAGGCCTTTTCCGGCTGCATGGATCCTGAGCCTGGGCCCTGCCCCACGCTCAAATGTCACCCCCCACCCACCTAGGTCCCACCCCACCCTAAACCCCACCCCTGCCTAAGTTCCACCCCCACTTAAACTCTGCCCCACACAGCCAAGGCTTTTTTTTTCTTTTTGCCTCCTTTAGATTGAGGTTCTCCTTTACCTTCTTGATTCATTTATATTTTCATTTTTCCTAATAAATCTTTTATTTTTCTAATTTTATTTTATTCTTTACACTTCATTAATGTTCTCTCCATTCGGCTTGTTCCCCCCTCCACCCCCCTTTCTTTTTTCTTTTTTCTAATGTGGTTTTATTTTACCTTGTTGCAGTTGTTTCAATTATATCTTTATTTTCCTAATATATTTTTATCTTTCTAATTTTTATTCTTTGACATTGTACTGCTCCATTTTTCCTTTTTTCTTTTTTTTTTTTTGCCATGCCACGCAGGTTGTGGGATCTTACTTCCCAGGCCTGAGGTCAAGCCTGAGCTCCTGTGGTGAAAGCTTCAAGTCCAAACCGCTGGACTAAGAGAACCTCAGACCCCAGGGAACATTAATCGGAGTGAGACCTCCTGGAGGTCTTAATCTCAGCACCAAGTCCTGGCTCTATCCAGCTACCTGCAAACTCCAGTGCTGGACACCTCAGGCCAAACAACCAGTAAGAGAAGAATACAGCCCCACACATCAAAAAAAAAAAAAAAAAACTTAATGATAAAAAATATGTTACAGATGAAGGAGCAAGGTAAAAACCTACAAGACCAAATGAATGAAGATGAAATAGGTAACCTACCTGAAAAAGAATTCAGAGTAATGATAGTAAAGATGATCCAAAATCTCAGAAACAAAATGGAGAAAAAACAAGAAACATTTAACAAGGATTTAGAAGAACTAAAGAGCAAACAAACAGTGATGAACAGCACAATAACTGAAATTAAAAATACTTTAGAAGGAATCAATAGCAGAATAACATGAGGCAGAAGAACAGATAAGTGAGCTGGAAGTTAAATGGTGGAAATAACTGCCAGGGAGCAGAAAAAGAAAAAAGAATGAAAAGAATTGAGGACAGTCTCAGAGACCTCTGGGACATTAAATGCACCAACATTCGAATTATAGGGGTCCCAGAAGAAGGAGAGAAAAAGAAAGGGACTGATAAAATATTTGAAGAGATTATAGTTGAAAACTTCCCTAACATGGGAAAGGAAATAGTCAATCAAGTCCAGGAAGCACAGAGAGTACCACACAGGATAAACCCAAAGAGAAACACACCAAGACACATATTAATCAAACTATCAAAAATTAAATACAAAGAAAAAATACTAAAAGCAGAAAGGGAAAAGCAACACATAATATACAAGGGAATCCCTGTAAGGTTAACAGCTGATTTTTCAGCAGAAACTTTGCAAGCCAGGAGGGAGAGGCAGGACATATTTAAAGTGATGAAAGGGAAAAACCTACAACCAAGATTACTCTACCCAGCAAGGATCTCATTTAGATTCTATGGAGAAATTAAAACCTTTTGAGACAAGCAAAAGCTAAGAGAATTCAGCACCACCAAACCAACTTTACAACAAATGCTAAAGGAACTTCTCTAGGCAGGAAACACAAGAGAAGGAAAAGACCTACAAAAACAAAGCCAGAACAATTGAGAAAATGGTAATAGGAACATACATATCTATAATTACCTTAAATGTAAATGGATTAAATGCTCCAACCAAAAGACATAGACTGGCTGAATGGATACAAAACAACACCTGTACATATTCTGTCTACAAGAGACCCACTTCAGACCTAGGAACACATACAGATTGAAAGTGAGGGGATGGAAAAAGATATTCCATGCAAATGGAAATCAAAAGAAAGCTGGAGTAGCAATTCTCATATCAGACAAAACAGACTTTAAAATAAAGACTATTAGAAGAGACAAAGAAGGACACTACATAATGAATAAGGGGTCGATCCAAGAAGAAGATATAACAATTGTAAATATTTATGCACCCAACAAGGGAGCACGTCACTACATAAGGCAAATGCTAACAGCCATAGCAGGGGAAATCAACAGTAACACAATAAGAGTAAGGGACCTTAACACCTCACTTACACCAAAGGAGAGATCATCCAAAATGAAAATAAATAGGGAAACACAAGCTTTAAATGACATGTTAAACAAGATGGACTTAATTGATATTTATAGGACATTCCATCCAAAAACAACAGAATACACTTTCTTCTCAAGTGCTCATGAAACATTCTCCAGGATAGATCATATATAGGGTCACAAATCAAGCCTTGGTAAATTTAAGAAAATTGAAATTGTATCAAGTATCTTTTCCAACAACAATGCTATGAGACTAGATATCAATTACAGGAAAAAAATTGTAAATAATACAAACACCTGGAGGCTAAATGATACACTGCTAAATAACGAAGACATCACTGAAGAAATCAAAGAGGAAATTAAAATACCTAGAAACAAATGACAATGAAAACACAATGACCCAAAATCCATGGGCTGCAGCAAAAGCAGTTCTAAGAAGGAAGTTTATAGCAATACAATCCTACCTCAAGAAAAAAGAAACATCTCAAATAAACAACCAAACCTTACACCTAAAGCAATTAGAGAAAGAAGAACAAAAAATCCCCAAAGTTAGCAGAAGGAAGTAAATCATAAGATCAGATCAGAAATAAATGAAAAAGAAATGATGGAAACAAGAGCAAAGATCAATAAAACTAAAAGCTGGCTCTTTGAGAAGATAAACAACATTGATAAACCATTAGCCAGACTCACCAACAAAAAAAGGGAGAAGACACAAAACAACAGAATTAGAAATGAAAAAGGAGAAGTAACAACTGACACTGCAGAAATACAAAGGATCATGAGAGCTACTACAAGCAACTATATGCCAATAAAATGGACAATATGGAAGAAATGGACAATTTCTTAGAAAAGTACAACCTTCCAAGACTGAACCAGGAAGAAAGAGAAAATATAAACAGACCAATCACAAGTACTGAAATGGAAACTGTGATTAAAAATCTTCCAACAAACAAAAGCTCAGGACCAGATGGCTTCACAGGGAAATTCTATCAAGCATTTAGAGAAGAGCTAACACCTATCCTCCTCAAACTCTTCCAAATTCTAGCAGGGGGAGGAACGCTCCCAAACTCATTCTATGCAGCCACCATCACCCGATACCAAAACCAGACAAAGATGTCACAAAATAGGAAAACTACAGACCAATATCACTGATGAACATAGATGCAAAAGTCCTCAACAAAATACTAGCAAACAGAATCCAACAGCACATTAAAAGGATCATATACCATGATCAAGTGTGGTTTATCCCAGGAATGCAAGGATTCTTCAATACATGCAAATCAGTGAATGTGATACACCATATTAACAAATTGAAGGAGAAAAACCATATGATCATCTCAACAGATGCAGAAACAGCTTTCAACAAAATTCAACACCCATTTATGATAAAAACTCTCCAGAAAGTAGGCATAGAGGGAACCTACCTCAACACAATAAAGGCCATATATGACAGACCCACAGCCAATATCATTCTCAATGGTGAAAAACTGAAACCATTTTCTCTAAGATAAGGAGCAAGACAAAGTTGCCCATTCTCACCACTATTATTCAATATAGTTTTGGAAGTTTTAGCCACAACAATCAGAGAAGAAAAACAAATAAAACAAATCCAAATCAGAAAAGACAAGTAAAACTGTCACTGTTTGCAGATGACATGATACTATACATAGAGAATACTAAATATGCTACCAGAAAACTGCTAGAGCTAATCAATGAATTTGGTAAAGTGGCAGGATACAAAATTAGTGTACAGAAATTTCTTGCATTCCTATACACTAATGATGAAAAACCTGAAAGAGAAATTGAGGAAATAGTCCCATTTACCATTGCAACAAAAAGAATAAAATACCTAGGAATAAACCTAGCTAAGGAGACAAAAGACCTGTATGCAGACAACTATAAGACACTGATGAAAGAAATTAAAGATAATACAAACAGATGGAGAGATATAGCATGTCCTTGGATTGGAAGAATCAACATTGTGAAAATGACTCTACTACCCATAGCAATCTACAGATTCAGTGCAATCCTTATCAAACTACCAATGGCATTTTTCACAGAACTAGAACAAAAAACTTCACAATTTGTATGGAAACCCAAAGACCCCGAATACCGAAAGAAATCTTGAGAAAGAAAAACGGAGCTGGAGGAATCAGACTCCTGGACTTCAGACTATACTACAAAGCTACAGTAATGAAGACAGTATGGTACCAGCACCAAAACAGAAATATAGATCAATGGAACAGGATAGAAAGCCCAGAGATAAACCCACACACATATGGTCACCTTATCTTTGATAAAGGAGGCAAGAGTATACAATGGAGAAAAGACAGCCTTTTCAATAAGTGGTGCTGGGAAAACTGCACAGCTACATGTAAAAGAATGAAATTAGAACACTTCCTAATACCATACACAAAAATAAACTCAAAATGGATTAGAGACCTAAATGTAAGGCCAGACACTATAAAATTCTTAGAAGGAAACACAGGCAGAACAATCTATGACATATATCACACAAGATCCTTTTTGACCCATCTCCTAGAGAAATGCAAATAAAAACAAAAATAAACAAATGGGACCTAATGAAATTTAAAAGCTTTTGCACAGCAAAGGAAACCATAAACAAGACGAAAAGACAACCTTCAGAATGGGAGAAAATATTTGTAAATGAAGCAACTGTCAAAGGATTAATCTCCAAAATATACAAGCAGCTCATGCAGCTCAATATCAAAAAAGCAAACAACCCAATTCAAAAATGGGCGGAAGACCTAAATAGATATTTCTCCAAAGAAGATATACAGACTGCCAACAAATACAGGAAAGTATGCTCAACATCACTAATCATCAGAGGAATGCAAATCAAAACTATTATGAGGTATCACCTCACACAGGTCAGAATGGCCATCATTAAAAAATCTACAAACAATAAATGCTAGAGAGGGTATGGAGAAAAGGGCAGCCTCTTGCACTGTTGGTGGGAATGTAAATTGATACAGACACCATGAAGAACAGTATGGAGGTTCCTTAAAAAACTAAAAATAGAACTACCATATGACCCAGCAATCCACTACTGGGCATATACCCTGAGAAAACCATAATTCAAAAAGAGTCATGTACCACACTGTTCATTGCAGCTCTATTTACAATAGCCAGGACATGGAAGCAACCTAAGTGTCCATCGACAGATGAGTGGATAAAGAAGATGTGACACATATATACAATGGAATATTACTCAGCCTTAAAAAGAAATGAAATTGAGTTATTTGTAGTGAGGTGGATGGTCCTAGAGTCTGTCATACAGAGTGAAGTAAGTCAGAAAGGGAAAAACAAATACCATATGCTAACACATATATATGGAATCTAAAAAAAATAAAAGGTCCTGAAGAACCTAGGGGCAAGACGGGAATAAAGACGCAGACCTACTAGAGAATGGACTTGAGGATACGGGGAGCGGGAAGGGTAAGCTAGGACAAAGTGAGAGAGTGGCATGGACATATACACACTGCCAAATGTAAAATAGATAGCTAGTGAGAAGCAGCCGCATAGCACAGGGAGATCAGCTCGGTGCTTTGTGACCACCTAGAGGGGTGGGATAGGGAGTATGGGAGGGAGATGCAAGAGGGAGGAGATATGGTGATATATGTATATATATAGCTGATTCACTTTGTTATAAAGCAGAAACTAATTAACACCATTGTAAAGCAATTATACTCCAATAAAGATGTTAAAAAAAAAAAAAAGCTTTTGCACAGCAAAGGAAACCATAAGCAAGATGAAAAGACAACCCTCAGAAAACAAATACCGTATGGGAACACATATATATGTAATCTAAAAAAGAGAAAAAAAATGATTCTGATGAACCAATGGGCAGGACAGGAATAAAGACACAGACGTAGAGAATGGACTTGACGACACAGGGAGGGGGAAGGGTAAGCTGGGACGAAGTGAGAGAGTAGCATTCACATAACACACTACCAAATGTAAAATAGATAGCTAGTGGGAAGCAGCTGCATAGCACAGGAAGATCAGCTCGCTGCATTGTGAACACCTAGAGGGGTGGGATAGGAAGGGTTGGAGGGAAGCACCAGAAGGAGGGGATATGGGGACATATGTATGCATATAGCTGATTCACTTTGTTATACAGCAAAAACTAACACAACATTGTAAAGCAACAAACTCCAATAAAGATGTTAAAAAAAAAACAACAAACTAGTAAGTGGAACTCTCTGTACTGGGTCAAGTGCTTTTTCTTCTCCAGTGTAGCTCTTGTTATTTACTTGCAAGTGGGGGAGTGTGATTAGTGTTTTCCCATCCTTGGCTGTGTGTAAAACCATAATCCAGACATACTGAATCATAATCTATAGTACTAGGATTTTGACATCTGTATTTTCTGAAAACTACCCTGCTCAGCGTTGGGAACTAATCTCCTAAATAATACTCTTTTTTTTTTGCTTGTTGATTCATTTGTTTCCATTTTTTTTAGTGTGGCAAAAAATGAAGAACCATCTTAATCATTGCTATGTGTACAGTTCAGAAATGTTAAGTATAGTATTCCCACTGTTGTAGAAGTCTTTAGAATTTTTTCATCTTGCAAATTGAAAGTCTAAACCCATTAAACACTAATTTCCTCTACTTTTACCATTATTTTATTTTGAAATAATTTTGAACTCACAGGAGAGTTGCAAGTACAGTACTGAAAACTTTTTTCCTTGAATTATTTGAGGTTAATCTGCAGTGTATTTTCTACAAACAAGGACATTTTCCCACATAACCATAGCACAACCATCCAAACCAGGAAATTAACACTAAAACATTACTACTATGAAACACACAGACCCAGTTCAAGTTTCACAAATTCTCCTAATAATGTCTTTTATAGTAATAAGATCCAGCTGAGGATTACATGTTACATTCAGTTATATGTCTTTCATTTCCTTCTCTTTGAAACAGTTCTTCAGTATTTCTTTGATTTTCATGACCTTGACTCTTACAAGTGCTATAGGCCAGTTATTTTACAGAATTGACCTCAAACTTGGATTTGTCTATTTTTCCTCAATTTTCAATCAGGTTATACCCTGCAAGAAAAACATAGAAGTGATGCTGTGTTCTTCTTTATGAATCCTGTCCAATGGTACATGACTTTGATTTGTCCTGTTACCAGTGATGTTAACTTTCATCACAAAATTAAGTGGTACTTGCTAAGTTTCTCCACTATAAAGGTATACTTTTAAACTTTGTAATTAATAAGTACTTTTGGGGAGATACTTTGAGACAACAGTGTTTCCCTTTTCTCATCAATATTTTACAGGCTAGTTTTAGCATCTGTTGATGTTATGATAATTATGACTATGGGAGTTTCCAAGTGGTGATTTTGTAAATTTAAATTTCATTCTACTTTTATTAGTTGGCATTCTACTATAAGGGAGAGCATTCACTTCTTTCCATTTATTTATTTGTTTATTTATATCTCCATGTACTCATAGATTGCTGTTTTATTCAATGAGCTATAATCTGTAGTATCATTATTATTTCTTTTGGTACTGAAGTTACCCCAGCTTTGCATGGAAGACACTCCTTCAAGCTGACTTCTATGCTCTTTTGATATACCACATTTTGTTTTGAGTCCTTCATTATTTTTTGCACAAGAATGTATTCCAAGTTTTTTTTTGCCATTCCCTGAGCCATTTCTTGCCCTAGCTTTGAAATCAACAATTTTTCAGTGAAGCTCTTTTTCCTTTTCATGAAGAAAATATTTGGAAACCAAGGTATGGCATCTCAGTGTACTCACTGATTTGGGAAGGAGGTGGGTCACCGCTCCAGGCCTTCTCAACACATATATATATATATGTATTTAAGTATATATATATATATATGTATTTAAGTATATATATATATATACACACATGTAAAAAATCTCTTCACATATATATTGAAAATCATGTGTTCATACCAGTATTTCCAATTACACTTTTCTACCACAGTATTTATTCTAGTTCTCTTTCTCCCTATAATTGTGCCCCCCTTCTTGATCAGTGAAAACCTCTTTTAATATATTCACTTATGATGAGAATCCTCCCTGCATGTAACCCGTCTTCCACTATCAGCACTGCCTCTGTGTCCTCTTGCACAGGTGCCATTGTCAGCTCTG
This sequence comes from Delphinapterus leucas, assembly GCF_059928025.1. NCBI lineage: Eukaryota > Metazoa > Chordata > Mammalia > Artiodactyla > Monodontidae > Delphinapterus > Delphinapterus leucas. Next base: position 42,235,714 of record NC_143136.1, on the reverse strand, counting down.
CTCAGGCTCCAACCCCTCCCCTCCCTCCACAGCACACACCAGCTCACCTCCTTCCCCACGTGAATCTCCACTTTGTGGAAGATACTATGAAGATTGTTGAAAAGACAGCAAGGGATTTAGAATATTATATATACTTAGTTGATAAAGCAACATTAGGGTTTGAGAGCACTGGCTGCAATTTTGAAAGAAGTTCTGCTGGGTAAAATGTTATCAAACATTGTCGCATACTACATAGAAATTGTGAAAGGAAGAGTCAATCAACATAGCAAGCTGCATTGTTCTCTTATTTTAAGAAATCACCACAACTCCCCCCAACTTTCAACAATCACCACTCTGATCAGTCAGTAGCCATCAACGCTGGACCAAGACCCTCCACCAGCAAAAAGATTATGACTCGCTGAAGGCTCAGATGATGGTTAGCGTTTTTTAGCAATAAGGTATTGCTATTGTGTACTTAATAGACTACCATATAGTGTAAACATAACTTTTATGGGCACTGGGAAACGAAAACATTTGTGAGACTTGATTTATTGTGATATTAGCTTTACTGTCGTGGTTTGGAACTAAATCAACAATATCTTTGAGGTATGCCTGTGTTAATATTGTCCAAAATATGGTGATAACTTCTAGTTTAAATAATTTATTTCTGCTACTAAACTGGCAATTTTCCGGCAATTGTAAGGATTTCAAATTTGAAAAATGGAGGCAGGGTTGTTGAAAGAAAGAACACAACAATATCTTGTGCTAGGTAGAAAGTTGCATAAATGTCTTTAATGCATATTTGGAGGAACTTTCTGAGTCCATCCTTTTTCCTTTCTCTATTCCTCACTGCTTTGCTCAGCTGAATAATAATAACCTTATTCTCACAATATATTTTTTGGAGATGGATAGATCAAAGACTTGAGTTTTATTCCTCAGTCAGTGATTATATGAGGTTGAAAAACTACTTTCATATTTAAATATTGATCTATTCATCTATGAACGTGTATGAGATGTACATTTAGTGTTTCAAAGTGCTTCCCAAATACAAAAATGTTTCACTTCAGAGCCCAGTAATTTGAATTTTAAAGGTATATAAAGCCTTTTAAATTGTCCATTATTATTATTTATTTACATTGTTCAGTCACTTTTTAAGTGTACATATTGGATTTTGTGGTCAGTTTTTAACATCTTTATCAATAACATTCCTACTCAGTTGAATTTTTATTCTGGTGACTTCTTATTTGACCTAAGAAACTGGAATAATTCCAATTAGCTGCCAAAGTTTCCTCAAAAATTAATATTTTTGAGCCCTATATCCCCTGATTGTATTTTACTTTGGAAGTTACACATTAGCATGACCTGGGTTTGGAAATATCTGATGAAATTCATAGGAAGAACCCCACATCTATTAAGATGTACGTGAACAAGAGGTATAGAAAGCACAGATGTAATAATATGGAGGGAAAGAAGCCACACACAAGAAGCTGTACCATGTGATTTCATTTATATAATGAACAAATACACGTAAAGCTAATCTATGCATTTGGTTGTGGGATAATATAGATAGTGACTGGAAAGGAGCAAAAGGAAGCTCCCTGGAGTGCTGGTAGTTTTCTATTTCTTATTCTGAATACTGATTGCAAGGGTGTGTTCTGTTTGGGAAACTTCAACTAACTGCATGTACAATGTCTATACTTGTGTTTGGTATGTTATCCTTCAATAACAAGTTTAAAAAACCTATGTCCATGTTTCACAACACAGAGGCGTCTTCACTTGCCTATGCTCATCTGTTTATCAAACACAATTTTACTAAAATAGAAAAAGTATTGTTAGCTATTACAATTTTGCCGAGGCTCTCACAGAACTTGTGAATCATCCATTAGGAGATGTTTCTTGGGGCCAAGAACTCAATAAAGTCCGAGGTGACTTTTTGGCAAAGTCATTTGTCATTTTCAAGTCAGCATGGTTTTGGCACCTGTTTGTCAGCAAAGGCTGCCACTATTAGAAACTCACTTTTAGCAAAGGTTTTCTGCTTCTGACCAAATGGATTGTGATACAGCAGAAAAAGTCAGTGAAGTTGTCCTGGCCATATTAGTAATCAATACAGGTGGCTGATTCAGTAATTTCATGATTGATATGACTTGTTGATTCTATAGTTTGGAGACAGACTATAGCAAGCAGTATTGTCTGGTCACACTAGCCTACAAGAATGCATCTTCTATAAATGTGTTCAAATTCAGCTTGGACTTACTTGCTAGGTATTCTGGATGTTTACCTTTTAGTGAGGTATATTTCTCCCTTTGATCTGTTTTTTCTGTTGTTGATAGTGGTGATGATTTTTTGTTTTGTTTCTTTTTATTTTTTACAGGATTTTTTTTCAGGCATTAGAGATAATATCCTTATGGACTTTATCATCTTTCATATTAGCTCTCAATACAAAATGACATGCTTAACAGCTACAATGATTTTATCCAATTTTCTCTGGAACAATTTGTGACTGCACTGGTGAGTATGTGATGCCTAAGGGAATGCTAAATATGGTCAATGTTGAACTTTCTCTCATTTCACTTTCTCTCTTGTGCACATATGTAAAATAAAATTGCACATTAAAACTGGGCTGCAGAATAGCTGTTCATAAAAATAATCAAGGTAGGCATCTGGTTAAGATATGTGCTCAACTGTTTTGTTTAGCTTATTTAGAGCTCAGCATTTTTAACATTTCTGTAAGTAATTCTCTAGTCTTTATAAAGCATATTCCAGTCTGGATTGTTTGTACCTCCAAAAATAACTCATTAGAATAACTTTCAATAGTGACTATCTTCTATTTGTTAATATATTTAGTTGTGTTGTTCTCATGCTCACTTCCAATTAAGGTAAAATTTTAAGCGATTATCCCCATGTTACCATTGGTCAGAATGCAGCTCTGTTGAATTGCATAAACCTTACGTGTTATTAGAAAGTGGAGAACTGCCTTTCTCATTAGAGCTTCTAAGGAATTGCTATAATTGATCACGCTTAAATGCTTGATAAATCTTCAAGGTTTTTTGTATTTCTGTTAAACTCAGCTGTAATTAATGCCAGAATCTCCCACCAGGTGTAAATATTTGGATTTACTTTTAAAATCTAGTAGAAAAATAAATTTTACTTCTTGGAGGGTTTAGGAGATGGGAAGAGTAGATGGACATTCACTTTTACTGAAAATATGCAATGTTCTAAATATTAGCAAATATTAGTTGAGGTAATTTACACGGTTTGGTTATTCAGCTTAAATTTGAGCTGTGGCTTATATTACACGTTGTCGATGTACATTGTTTCTAATTATTTTATATGGTTTAAAAAGTATGTCTTTAAAAGAAATTCAGAAAATTCGCCTGACATACATGCTTTGACCTCCTAAGAAATGTACACTTGTATCAGTATTGAATATTGACCAGTGCTCCAATATAAGGAAGTTACTGTTTTGAAATAAAGCAAAGTTTTATTTTCCAAAAAAACCCCCAAGAAACTCAGTTTTCTTAAATCTGATAGATCACATATCCAATTGATTCAGTTTTTTTAATGAATAAATTTAGCTTGTTGAATAAATAGTCATACCATTGAAAGTATGTATCAGTGATCATTTCATGCCTCAACCAGCATGGCTCACTGGCCAGTGAATAGACTAAATTTCATCAAATGGCTTAAATGTTTGGAAGTTTTATCATATACACTAAAATCCACGGTCAGATTTGTCTAGTAATATTACTTCTAAACTTAAATAAGTCCTTAGCTTTTGAAATAATCATCTTTTCTGTCTATCTGAAGTACTTTCTGCTTAGAATGACTGTGAAATGATACTAAACCTGGCCTCCAGTTAAGCCGGTACCACATCACCATGGACAGATCTAGCTGTGAACAAAACTGAATGAGCATGAATTTAGTAACAGGAAGATCTGAATAATCCAAAGAGAGGCAGAGGGGTGGGGCTTGTTCAGGCAGGATTCTGATCAAGGCCTTATGAACAGTGGGACAAGTAAGGGCATACTAACGTAGGGAAAATCCAAACTGTGACAGAATAAGAGAGGCAGACCAGATGCTTAGACTATAGCTAGTATTATTTCCGTGAGTGGTCTTTAAAAGGCAGTTCAGAACCAGAGCTCTGTATTTTCCATTTTATTTCATTTTTAAATATATAAGTAGAGAGTATTTGTTTTCTGTAATTTTATACCCCTTCACCTATTTCTCCCTCCACCCCTGCCTCTGGCAGCCACCAATCTGTTCTCTGTATCTATGAGCTTGGGTTTTTTTTGTTTTTGAAATTTTTTTATTTTTCAGAATCCATAAATAAAAGAGATCATGTTTTTTAAACATGAACTATTTCCATCACATAGAAAAGTATAGAGAATAATTTAACAAACACCTGTATACCAATAAACAACTTTAGAAAAAATAATGCATATTTTCTTTAGATGTTTTATTTTTTTAAGTAAAGAAAAAAATTACTATAGGTAGAGTTGAAAACTTCTGCATGCCTCACCTGCTTTCATAGTCTTCCCTGTCTTCCAGAGTTTTCTACAACCCTAAGATTCATGTGTACTAATCTCATGCTTGTTTCTGTTATTGCATGTTTTTGTGTGTGAGTTTTTAACTGGGTTTTGTTTTCTTAACTTTAAATAATAAGCATTATTCTCATCGTTCTAAAATCTACCATTTAATTTATTATTACATCTGTTAACATATGTATCTTTTGTTCAGGCAATTTAACTGCTGCATAGAATTCTATTGTATGGATATACTAAGCTCACTTTTCCTATTGATGAACTTATATCCAGGGGATATATATACCTGTTTGCTTATGTTTAGAACATATGCTCAGTGAGAGCAGGGACTTCGTTTCATTCATTACGATATTGACAGTTCCTAGAAGAGTCATTCAAAAATCCTTTGTTCAGTGAGTGAACAAATGCATGAATAAACATTTACATTTTATCCAACTGATATATTGCTCAATTTTACCATTGAGCAATATATCAGTCTAATTATGGCAGGAAATAGACAGTATGCTCAAGCTGAATTCTTTGAGAAAGGGTTCGATAAAGGAACTATTTTAAAAGAAACAGACAAGGTGTAGGAAAACCTCAAGGGTTACTTCACAATTTCAGGGCTAATCACCAAACTTAAGCCTGAGGGAAAAGGAGGAGTGAGTGGTAATGAAAACTAGGTAGAAAGATCTCACGGAAAGGACTGCCTTAGCTGTGACCTTAACTAGAGAATTTAACAGGAAGGAGGCTGGTGTGTGGAGTGGAAACACTCTGAACTCCCTCTCCTGTCTTCCATAGATCTCTCGCTTTGTGTCCTCTTTAGATGAACACAAGCACAGCCAAGGATGCCAAGGGCGCCAAGGAGTCCACTGATACTTGTTCATAGAGTTCAGCCCTACAGGTACATGGCTGGCTAGAGAGTGTCATTAAAGGGGCAAACAGAAGCTATCCAGTTCCAGCACAGTGTTTCAGTGAACTTTCTTACACTTTTCCTTATGCATATTATTTAGAGCTGCTTTAGTGTAAATATCAAGAAATGAACTTAGATAGTAGAATTTTCTCCTACTACACCAAACAATACAAAATTGCTATCTACACCTGAAACCTGTGATCCAATCTCACTAAAACTGGGATAAACAGACATTATCTTCCTCATGATGTAAGGAAATAGAAAGCACATACCACCACCCATGAAATAGTCATGCCTAAGATGTAAAATGTCAACCTAAAAAAGATGCAAGATCAAATTATCAATTTACAAGAATGAATGGCATGGGGAACAAGTTAAGGCACCCTAAGAAACCATTCAGCCATATCCAGGATGTGGGACAGTCTATAGGACAACTGACCCAGTTTTTTCCAACATACCAAATACATGGGGATAAAAAGGAAGGAAAGAGCATCTTATCAGTTTTAAGAGACCTAGGAGACATGAGCACTGAATACAATATGTAGACTTCAGTTGAATTTAATCCAAACTTACAACAACAATGATATTGTTAAAAGAGTTTCAATTATGGTCTAGGATTAACTGCTCATTTTTTAAGTGGGTATTAAAAATGCCCATGTTAGTAAGAGATGCATAGAAAAGCATTTAACAGATTTTTTATCTGTTAAATAACATTTGTGGGATTGTCTTTAAAAGAATCCAGTGAACAAACAAGCAAGCAAAAAGTTGGGGGGACTGGAGGAGTAGCAGAGGGTAAATGACATAATTTGACAAAATGCTGCTAATCATGGAAGTCAAGTAATGTGTACATGGAGATTGATCGTATAATTCTCTCTACTTTCATGTATTTGATAATTTCCATAAAAAGCTTTAAAGGAAAAGTTAATAAAGATGACTCTAAAAATAATCAAGCTGATTTATTTTCACATTAGCAGAATATGAGTGTTTCCATTATCCACATCCTCCCCTTACTTACTATCCTAAGGTATAAGTATTTTAGTGAATCTGGCATAGGATTAATACTATTTCATTTTTCTTTAAATTTTTATTTCCCTGGGTAATAAAGAGGCCAAACAAGTATTCATGAGTTTACTGACCATTTCAGTTTTCTCCTATGTGAATTGTTTATATAATTTCTGTTTGATTGACTTTTTCCTAATGATATCTAATGGCTTTTTGTACATTTTGTATATTGCTTGGCAGCTACTTTCATTGAAAATATCCTCCTTCAGTTCAGTACCTGTTTTTCTTTTTTTACATTATTAATGTTGTCTTTTATATATGATTATTTTAAAGGTAATCACATTTCCAATATTTTCTAAGAGAAAAAAAATCCCCCAAATATATTTTCTGCTATTCTTTTTCTAATCATTTACAGTTTTCTTTATCTGGATTTTATTTTATATAAAAATATGAGACGAAAATCTATATTTTTTCCACAGATGGGTAATCCATCAATCATCTAATTTACAGAATCATCCACTAGTTCCCTACTGATTTGCAGTATGACTTCTTCTATGTACAAATTTCCAAATCATGTGTGAGTCTGCTTCTAGATCCTGTTCCATTAGAGTATTTGTACATCTCTGTGAAATTACTATACACTGAATTACTATAGCTTTACCATAAGCCTTAAAGTGTGCTTGTGCACATTCCCTGGACAGTTTTTTTCTTCTTTAAAATTGTCTTGTATAGTCTTGTCTCTTATCTTTCTATGAACTTTACAGTCAAATTGTCAAGTTCCATAAAACAGTCACTGGTATTTTGTGTGTGGATTGAAAGACTCAATGTTATCTGGATGGCAAAGTTTACCAAATTAATTTATAAATGCAATGCAAGTCCAATCAGACATTTATCTCTTTATATTCAAGTTTCTTCTATGACCTTCAGTAAAGATTTATCATTTTCTCCATAAAGACTTTTTGCATTTTCTTAGATTTGTTTGAAAAATACCTTACATTTTTATTGCTATTGTGAATGTTTTTTAATATAATCTTTCACTCATTTATTGCACATGCAGAAGAATATTAATTTTGCATTCTTATGTTGCCATAAATTTCATTAAACTCTTTTATTAACTGTAGTTATTTTACTGTAATTTTTTTTTTTTGTATTTTTTAGGTAAAAACACAAAACTCAACTCATGGGTGTGTCAACACTTGTATTTCTTCCAGTCTTTATACTTCCCTCCCCACCCCTAAATCTTATTTTGCTTTGCTGGCTAGGACCTCCAGAGCAGGGTAGAAAAGTGGAGAGCATAATGAATATGTCATTTTTCTTCCCAGTTGAAATGTCGATGCTGCTAAAGTTCTACCAGTAAATATAAGAATTTTTAATCTAGTTTATGTTGCTATCGTTTTGTTTTTTGTGCATATGCCTAACAGCTTAGGGTAATCACTTAACTATTTCAAATTTTCTAGGAGTCTATATCAGGAATAAGTGTGAAATTCTGTCAAATACCTTTTCAGGATCTATTGGAATGATTATCATATTTTTTCTTCTTTAATTTATTAATATGGTGTTATATATCGATTAGTTTGGTTAGCTGAATTATTAACGTGGACAACTAAAACAATAATAAATATCTGATAAATTTTACATGCTGTTATCTTGCCTGGAATTTTTGAATCTGTATTTAAATATTGTCTGTTTTTCTTATTAATTTATACTTTGTTTCTTTCTTTAATTCTCTTTTCCCTTCCTTCCTTTTCTTTCCTTTCTACATATTTTTCCTTTCTCCATTTTGTGCTCTTCATTTTTACTACTATTATATGTATTACATCTATATACAATATAAATACAAAAATGCCTTGTTATAATCATTGCTTTGTACAATCAGATCTTGTAAAAAAGTTGAGAAGAAATGAGAACAAATCTATAGAGTCCTTTGTTATTTTTACCCATATATTTAATACTTATGGAGCTCATTTCTTCCTGTAGATTTGATTTAATATCTGATAACTTTTTCCTCTCAGTCTGAAGGATTTATTTTAGAATTTCTTGTAAGGCAAGTCTGGTAACAATACATTCTCTTAGTCATTGTAAAGGAAAGGTTTTTATTTGACTTCCATTTAAAAATGGATATATAATTCTTGACCATTTTTGTTTTTGTTTTTAAACACTTTCAATTACCATTCCACTGCCTCTGCCCGCTATAGTTTCTGAGGGAAGTCAGCCTTTATTCTAATTGTTGTTCTCCTAAACATGTTATTTTTCTCTTGCTGTTTTCAAATTTTTCTTTTGATTTTTTTTTTCTCAACAGTTTGACTATATGTCTAGGTGTGAATCTGTTTGTCTTTACTCAACTTGGAATTTGTTGAATTTTTGACATTTATTGTTAGGTAGTTTTCAGCTTTTATTTCTTCAAATACTTTTTCTTACATCTTTTACTCTCTCCTTTCCTGTTGGAACTCATTATTATTTATCCATTGGTACAATTGATATTGTTTCCCAGGTTTATGAGGTTTCCATTTTTCTTCAATTTATTTTTTTCTCTCTGTTCTTCAGATTGGATAATTTCTATTGCTCTATTTTCAAGTTCACTGATTTTCTTCTGTCTTCTAAAATCTTTTGTTGAGCTCCTCAAGTGAACTATACGTTTCATTTATTGTACTTTCCAACTCCAGAATTTTCATTTACCCTTTTTAAAAATAATTTTCATCTCTTTTTTGAGATTATTTATTCACTATATCATTGTTGCTATATTTTTAGCATAGTTTCTATTATTATTTCAACTTATTTATTATAGTTGCTTTAAAGTCTTTGCTTAATCTAACATCTTGAGACACTCAGAAAAAATTTCTATGAATGCCATTTTTTTTCTGTGTTTGAGCCACACTTTCTTGCTTCTTTGAATGTCTCTTGATTTTCAGTTGAATATTAGATATTTTTTGATAATGTATTAACAACTCTAGATTTGGCTCTTACCTCCCTCTAACCTGAGTTGTTGCTATTTGCTTGTTTGTTTATAAACTTGCCTAGACTAAATCTGTGAAGTTTGTTTCCCTAGTAACGTTATGACCATTGATCTCTGCTCAAATGTTTGGTTGGTTTTATTTTTAAGCAAGGGTTCCTGGGTTGGCATAGGTTAGAGATCACCCAAAGACTGGCTAGAGTTAGTGCTTAAAAATTTCAAGCCAGTAAAGCTTCAACTCTCGGCTGATGAATCTGTGCAAGGGCTGAGGGTGCATTCAAATTTCAGGTCATTTTCAAATCTGCATCACTTCTTATATTCTGCTAGGCTCTCCCTTGACTATTCTGTGTTCATTTGCTGCCCCTGCCCAGTCCTGTGGACTGGATATGTATGGGTGGCCTGTGTCCGCTCTGATCACCTCTGCACATGTGCATAGCCTCTGGTAGATCCTGGATATACGGCAGATTTATCATGCTCCCTATGGCTGCCTCATTTCCTGGAACTCTCTGTTAAATCCCCTGTTAGTCTGCTGGCACTCCCTGTTTGTTTACTACTGAATCAACACCTTGACAACACAAATCAAGTGAGTCTCTTCCAGCAGCAACAAAGCTGCCAGTTTTACAGCTTGCCATGCCCATGCTTTCGGTGAAGGGCCGTGATGACAGAACTCAGCTGCCGGTAGGGAGAAAGAGAAGCAGCCTAGGAAAGAATGCCACATACCTACACTGTTCTTTCTCAACCTTCATTAATAAATGTGTTTTTCATGAATAAACACTTCTCAGTTTGTTGTATACCTTTGGTCAAATTCCAGAGTGCTGATGAAATTGTTGGCTTTGGACATTTTGTCCCACTTGATAGTTATTTTTAGCCAGTGGAGTTGTCAACCTCTTTACTCCATCATAGGGGAAAGTCAGATCTCTATTATACTTTTTTATGCTCTACAATTTATAGGACAATCTAATTTGCCAAGTGATTACACCCTTTGAGTTCATTCATAAGTGTTTCAAAAGCCTCTGAGGTCTGAACACTTCCCTTTCAGAGCCCTTTAATTGTGGTCCCCTGAATCAGCAGGATGTCTTACTGTCGCCTAAATGGTTTCTGTCTCCAATGTAGATTTGACCTATACTTGCTCTTTCCTGGCCAAACTAGAGTTTTCTTCTGGGTAAATCAAATTTGGTTTATTGATTTATCAGCTTTTAGTAGACTTGAGATGTTGCTCAGAAAATTATTTTATCTTAAATTTCTTCCACCATGTTAATAAATTCATAATTCTCAGCTAGCAGCTCTGCCTCTGCCACAGCTATCCCACATATTTAGTATGGCCTTGCTTTTAATATACAAATTTATAGTGAACAAACATGGACTTAGCTTTGCTCACACATATTTACTGAGCTATCTATAATAGGTTCCCTTGTTTCCCCTTTTTTTTACTTCTATTTTGATACTAGCACATAATTTCAGTCTCCAGTTCTGCATTACAATGGTTTTTCTTTTCATGAACAAATGATTCCTACATAAAATTTCAGGTAGTAGTAGCTTCACTTATTATTAAGTAATAAGTGACAAGGAAAATGACTGTGAGATTCCTGGGTGATAATAAATATCAGTTACTACCTCACCCTGATGCTAGTTTCAATGATCTTGAGGGTTAATGGGAAGAGAGCAATAGCTATTAGTCTTTGATTACTTATGTATACCAGATGCTATGGTTTAACTGCATTATTTTACTTGAATTATTTAATGCAGTTCTCACAATAAAGCTATGAAGTAGGTATTGTTAATATTCACATTTTTAAAGTTAAGAGATTTAAGGCATGGGACATAGGTTTGAAATCTCACTGAAGAGACCAGTATGGTAAGGTCACATACTGATCAGAATAGATGCTGGCTTCATACAACCAGGATGGCTTTCCTGATGCTTACAGAACTAGAGTTGCTGAGGGGGAAAGTGATAAAAGGGTGAATCAGTATTGCATTTAGATGCAAATGACAGAAATTTCAAATAATAACAGCTTATTAAATAAGGGATTCTATTTCTTTCATACAACAATAAATCAAGGGTTAGAATGGCCCTGGATTGCATATGTCTTCACTATAACGTGTCCATGCACTTTTTATCTTCTTACTTTGTGGCTTTCGTCCTCATGATCACAAGATGGAAGCTGAATCTGCAGACATCACGTCAGTATTCTCAAGAGAGAAAAAAAAACTGGTGAAGGGCAAAAAGTCAAAGAGATAGGCTTGTGCCTTTTATAAAGCTTTTCTTGATTCTGTCTCCTGAATGCATTGAATACTAACAGCACCAGACATTAGGTGCCTCCTGATGTGATAAGATATAAAGTATCCACATAGAATTATATATTATTTTTTATAAAGTAGTCTTGCCAAGAAGTTGAACTTGAATCTAATGAATGAAACCTTAGGCTAACTTCCAATTACAGTCAATACAGGGCTAAAGAAACAAGTTAAATGACACCAAGAAGAAGCAATCATATATATTCAGAAAATAGGCCATTCTATGGGACAAGTAACGAGGTTTCATCAACAATTCAAAGACATGAAGAAAAATGGCAGAAAAAGGATGGGTAAGATGATTCTAGATTAAAAGAGGTTTAGGAGACACCACAATCAAATACGAGTAATCTTTGTTTGCATCCTGATTCCAAATGTCATTTTTTGAGAGAGAAAAATTTTAATTAGACTTAATTTTAAATGGTATTAATAAAATAATGTTGATTTTGTGGGTGTGGTAATGGCAACCACGTGGTAATGGCATCCAAATGGTTTTGTAAAGAAAATGTTCTTACTTTTGAAAGATGTATGTGGACATATTTATGGGTGAAATGATACAGTTAGATATTTGCTTTAAATATTTCAGTAACAACGACAGCAATAAATAGAAAATGGGGTTTAGGAAAAAATGTAGAAAAAGGACAGGAAGCACAGCACCAAGTCACAGGATCTGCCCAAGTACATTTCAATGCATGAACTGAAACAGGAAAAAAAAAAACAAAAAGGAGAACAGAAACTGAAAAAAAAAAAGTGTTAAAACTAGGCAACAGCCTCAAAAAGTTAGGTTTTTTTTTTTTCATTCCATTTTTTTTGCAGGGCTATGCTTGGGCTAATCTGCAAATTCCCTGGCATCTCACCTTTGGAGGCTATTCACTTCTTTCTGCTGTGCCACTCAGATGTTACGGTTACTCACTCTCCCTTGATTTCACCAATAACCACAGATGTATTGGAATATACAATACATTGGAAGGAATATGACCACACTTTACTGATGTTCGGGGACTTAGCAGATGATCACATAGCAGAAACACAAACAACTTAAAATTAGGTTCAGGCTTTGGCTTCCCAAACTATTTCTCAGCCCCCCCATCCCGCTCTCCTCATTGTTCTCCCTGACAGTTCCCAGAAAGTTCCTATACATTATTATACAGAAGAATGTAGATTTCTACGTCCATTTGTATTTCCAAATATCTCAATGTATCTGGTAAATGATACACCATCTCTTCCTAGTTTCATCCTTTCTCTTTCCCCTCTGTAAGAAGAGGAAGATATAACAAGATTTGCTTCCTTACTGATATAAACTATGTTAGGCCACCACCTCCCTACTCCCAAAAAGCAAAACTAGCTATATTAATTTTGGTTTTAAATACTTTTTTCTTTCTATGCCAAATGTGTTTACCTAATCAAAATCATACTTTATATCAGGTGGAATACCGTGCATCCATTACCAATCCCAGGGGAGGACTCTAAATGCTTTTGCCCATTGCCTCCTGGTATTGAGAGTCACCAAGGAAACCATGGCACAATCAAGCACTGAATGAAATAATGCTTTACTTATACAGAGAAGAGACAGAGCAAGATCAACTTTAGTAGTGGGTGTCCGTCGGCCCCCAGGGCAATTAATCCATGCACCGCCTACCCCCTCCTGTGCCTGGATGCTATCTCTTCCTTGCAGAGTACAGATATAAAAGTAGGTTTGGCCAGGTACCCTATGATGCACTTTAAACAGAGATAAAAAAAGGTGCTGATTGAGCCTTAGTAAGGATAGATATTCCCACCCAAGGTAACAAGACTGACACAGGTTGTATGGGCTCTTTTCTCTCGGTAAGGATGTGTTCCAGACCCAAGGCCCATTCTCATGTGGCTGACTGGGGGTGGAAAGACTATGCACATAAGACTGCCTTTCCTAATACTTTATATACTATTTTAATTTTAATTTTGCATTTTTCATGTTCCTAAGTGTTATTGGCAATTTTATCATTCTTGTCTTTTATCAATTCCCAAAAGGAAAAAAAATGTTCTTACATACTCTTTGTTATTGTCACCCACCGTGGAAGATAGATTAGCTATATTCTTCTCTGTCTTCACAATCATGATATTTCAGAACACTTTGATACAAAGACTTTTCCTTACTGTGATTGCTGGAACAATGTATATTCCATAATAGTCATGGCTGTAATAATAATATTAAAGAGTAATGATGAGCAAGCAGTTCTGGGTTTCTGTTTTTCCATCTGCAAAAGGAAGAATTTAGGATGAGCAATAATAACACCTCCAAATTTAAGTTTTTATTCAAAACTGTATATTTTTTTTTATTTGCCAAATTGAGGAAACTCCATGGCATAAAAAGATCAACTAACCTCCCAAAGACAGAATTAAAAGACAAGGTAAATATTAATTTCTGTCTTCTTACTATATTTGTCTAAGAAGATAAAATTCCTAAGATTTACTTTCCCAAGTTACAACAAAATTCTATATGGACAGCAAACCCAGATATAAATGTTATGGACTAGCTTGCTCTATAGAAGTCACACACACCATCGAAACTTCTGTATCCACACACAGAGTTGGAAATGGAGGGCCATTTTTCCTTTTGGGAGGAGTGACTTTAAAGAGGCATCCAGCTGGACACAAAGGTAAAAGTCTATTAAGTGGTGGTAATGTCAGACCTCTTCAACGCCTTTTAGGGTAAAGTATTCCCAGCCTTTGAATCAATCTGTTTGAGCAGCATCCCCTATAAGCTCTAACAAATGCATATAAATAGAGGACAAGATTCGCATCCACAATGTCTTTGCCAGCACTGAGATGGTGATTAATGAAACACTGCTGGGCTGGAGATTTGTAAAGACTGGATGGCAGCAGGATTCCCAAGGAGCTTTTGAATTGGAATTGAAGAAGATAAGTTCAAGCAGAGAGGGCAGAAGAAATGTTTTAAGGATGAACAAAATTGCAGCTTCAAGTAATGTATCCTAGATGTGGATTGCTGGGAAACCATGAAGAATGGGGTCATTCTTTTTGTTCAATGCTTCAGGTTGACTAAGTCTAAATTGTAGACCCGTGACTAAGAGCAGGCTAAGTGGATATACTAGAACCACATGGATTTAGACCCATAAGATAGAATATATGAATAATTTAAACAGTGCTCATCTGCTGTCTTCTTCTGAACTACCTGTGGGAAAACCTCCTTGCTTAATCATTTGCAAAGTAAACACATTCCTGAGCCTACACAAATTTCCATTCGTTTTAGAATCAACAATTTTAAACAAACAGTTGCAAAGTTACAAATAATTCCATTATTTGTAATTACAAATAATTAATTACAAATAACTCTTTTACACCTGTAGTAGGTTTCTCATTTTCTTTTAAACCACGAAACCCCTTGTTCATCGATTTATTTTATAATCTTGAATCAATTAAATAATATTTTTATCATTTAGGTTTCCATTTAATTGAGAATACATTTCTGCATTTGTCTTAATTGGCTATAATTTATTTATTTTTAAGAATTATCATGAGCTTACATGTATCACACACTGGACTAAAGACTTCATTTCTTAATTCATATAAAAACCATCTTATTGGGGTTTCCCTGGTGGCACGGTGGTTGAGAGTCCACCTGTCGGTGCAGGGGACACAGGTTCGTGCCCCGGTCCGGGAAGATCCCACATGCCGCGGAGCGGCTAGGCCCGTGAGCCATGGCCGCTGAGCCTGCGCGTCCGGAGCCTGTGCTCCGCAGCGGGAGAGGCCACAACAGTGAGAGGCCCGCATTATCGCAAAAAAACAAAAAACAAAAAAAAAACCATCTTATTAAATACTTTTGTATTCGCTCCAATTTTATAACAGGAATCTGAGGAAAAGTGAGGATAACTAGTAGTGAATGGTAAAGCCAGGCCTCAATCCTACATCTCTCTATCTCCCAGAATAATCATATTCTACTATCTCATATAAGTTATGAAAGCACCCAAATCATGTTTTACCAATCCCAGGAACTCAATGACTCTTACTGATTTTTTTCCACTTTATAAATTTGCAATATAAACAGATTTTTAATCATTCATCAATCAACACGAATTTAGTAAGTTTCAGCTAATTTTAGCACTTCTAATATAGTCTGTGGTTGAGTCCCCAATATTCATTCAGTTCCTGCTGATAATATAAACAAGTCACTTAATCTCAATCCTCTTGCCTGGTTAGGGAAAGGAAAGGCATGTCTCTTGGTCACTTTGGGTAAAGAGAGGAACACAGAGCATGAGAATATTCTACTCTCTTGGGATCAACTAGCCTTGGATTGAGGACAGTAGTGTGAATGAGAGAAAGAACTTAAGTCATTTGTTACATTGTGAGCCCCTGAATCTACTGCCTCTGAGCCCAGCCCTACTTATAAGCCTCTGTGAGCTTATACATGTAGTATTTTAAGCTAGCTTGAGTAGGGGTTCCTGTTAGTTGCACTCAAAAAGTAGGAGTAGTAAGAACTCAGGATTGGTAGGTATCATAGGATCAAATTAGAGTGTATCTGAAAGCCAGCAAAGTGGACAACTGATTCTGTAGAAAACAAAGAGACATTCTCAGTTATCAAAGTGATAATGGCATGATGCAAGATGTCATTAATACCACTGGCCTGGCAGTGTTATGCAACATAAATTGGTATAGTGTGGTGATACTTTGGCCTAATATTTAAGGCCTAAAGTGAATAGAGCTTGTATCAGAGGGAGGACAGGAGATGAACCCAAGATGTAGTAAGGAATTATAAGATTTTTATTCTCTTACACTGAGTTATTAGCTAAATTCTTCAGATAAAGAAAAAGTAAATAAAAAAGATGAATATGAGTTTCCCAGTTTGGATAATAGTAACCCTTATATAGAGTCTTTCAAGGTGCCTATCATTGTTCTATATATTGACTCATTTAATTATCAAACAGCTTTATCATTATCTCTCTTTTAAAGATGAGAAAACAGAGTAAGTTGCCCAAGCCTCCTAGCTAGGGAATGGCAGAGGTAGGATTAAAATTTATGTACATAAATATCAAGTTGGAGTTTTGCGGGAAAGAATTCGGCCTTGGGAAAATGAAAGGTCTTAAATATATTGGGTCTGAGATGGTGATGAGGCTCCTAGGTATCGAGGACCAGAGTTTAGGTGAAAGAATGGTCGAGGCAGTGAATAATCTTAGAACTTTAGATTTCACACCTGTGAATCATAAAAGCAGTAACCTAACAATATTTTATCAATTTAAAAAGCACTCAAGACTATTCTTGGCAAGAATTGAAGAGACTTACTGAATTAATAAACCTTTAATTTATACCAGAAATATAAAGAGTAAAAATTTTAAAAATACCAAAAAGAAAAAAACAGACTTTGGCAGTGACTTACTTTGCTCTTAATATGATGGTTATAAAAAAGTGTGTTTTCAAACAGGAATAGGGTTATTGTGTGATTAACATTTACCAGTTTATCTCACTATTATTCTGTTTTCTATCTAACTTGTTAGAAACACTAAGATATGACCATATTATACATATGCTGAAACAGCCTTCATTCTTCTCCTCACAATTTAGCAGTTAATCTATCACTCTGCATATGATTCTCTTTTCTTCAAAGATGACTCTATTTTTACTAAATTCCTTTAGTTATATAATCACTTGAAAAAGTGAGGAAGAGTTTGGGTGTGTGATAAAGTCTGCTTCCGCGTATTTTGTGTTCAGGTTTACTTGATATATATGGAAGGAAGGAGAAGGAAGTGCCTGCCATTTTATGGATTAAGAAGAAAGCCTGGAGTTATGCCGGGGAAAGTCATCATTTCTTACTCTATCAACTGGAGATCTTTTATAGTTTTGGGATAATTAGTAAGATTACTGATCTATCATTAATTCAAATCTGAGTTTTAATTAATTTAATCAGACTATCAGATGGAAATCTAAGTAACTTGAGGCTTTGATTCAGTGGGAAGATAAAAGAAAGAAGGAAAACAAGGAATAAGGCATCAGACTCTATCTGTGTGGACCAATACTATATGCTGGCTGTATCACACTGCCATTTTAATTTTAAGACATTTTTAAAATTTGGATATACACAAATGATGTGATTTAATTAGCTTTATCAAATGAAATGTATACAGTAAACATTATTAATGTACATATGACCTATGAGGAATGTTTGATCTTAAGACTAACGTCCCCTCCAGGGGCTTCCCTGGTGGCACAGTGCTTGAGAATCTGTCTGCCAATGCAGGAGACATGGGTTCGAGCCCTGGTCCGGGAAGATCTCACATGCCGTGGAGCAACTAAGCCCACGAGCCACAACTACTGAGCCTGCGTGCTGCAACTACCGAAGCCTGCGTGACTAGAGCCTGTGCTCCACAACAAGAAAAGCCACCCCAGTGAGAAGCCCACGTACCACAACAAAGACTAGCCCCCACTTGCTGCAACTAGAGAAAGCCCGTGCACAGCAACAAAGACCCAACGCAGCCAAAAATAAATAAATTAAATAAATTAAAAAAAAAAAAGAAATGCCTTAAAAAAAAAAAAAGGACTAATGTCCCCTCCAGACAAAGTGGTTTCAAGGTGCACTATTCAGGCTGTGTTTCCTTAGCATCAGTTCATTTCAGGGAAATGTACAGCTACTCAGCTTAAATTTGACCACCTAAACTATTTAAGCCATTAGAAGCTTATTATAAAAATCTGATCAGTTAACATGACCAATCCATGTTTAATTTGAGAGTATACGCATGTAGATATTTAGTAGAGCATTAATACCATTTGAACTTTTCCTGGTTTTGTTTTTTAATACTTACTAACTGACACCTACTATGTGCCAAGAATGAGGATACAATAGGAGAAGCTGCACTGACCTCATCCTCAAGTCACTTAGTGACAGTCTAGTAACAAACACAGATGACATGGAGACACTTAGTGACAGTCTAGTAACAAACACAGATGACATGGAAACAAAATGTTCTACTTCCAATTTTTTTTTTAATAGATTTGGCCAGTTCTCATTAATGAACCATTTTATGTTATCATATGCCTTTGAGTTTTGAAGTTTTCACAAAAGAATTCTACCTCTGAAGCCCTCAGGGATAACTCTCCCATTTATAAATTTTCAACTTCATGGGAAAATATGCAGTTTCTACTTGAACTGACTTTCCTGAAATATTCTTTATGTCAGATAACTTATTACTACTTCAAGTATATACTTTATGTAATTTAAAAACATATTTGTGTCACTGAATTATTCTATTTCTGACTTTGGATTAATTTAAAATAAGTAACTAAAGGAAATACAGTTAGGGAAATGTTAAAAAATTTTACGAAGGGAATATATCATATGAAAATAAGTTCTGCTCCTTTCCTCCATTTTTCTCTTTTCTGGAAATTAAAGTAGGGCTGTTCCCTTGTTACTTCTCAAGGTAAGAACTGCAATCATTCAATTGAATCAGACATTAATTGCAAGTTACTATTCATATGTTTATCTGGAGAGGATGAATAATAAGATATACACCCCCTGTAACAAAAGTAATATGAGATTATTTTAATCTAAGCATAAAAGCAAGTATTTAAGAGATAATTTTTAAATGACAAATATCCCAGATGTCCACTTGAGTTACATTCTGAAGAAGAAGTTGGAAAGTCTAATATTTGTTTAAAGTCTTTAAGAATATGTTTGGATAGATTGCAAAAGAATTATTATGTCCTCTTTTTTTTTTTTTTTTTTTTTTTTTTGCGGTACGCAGGCCTCTCACTGTTGTGGCCTCTCCCGTTGAGGAGCACAAGCTCCGGACGCGCAGGCTCAGCGGCCATGGCTCACGGGCCTAGCCGCTCCGCGGCATCTGGGATCTTCCCGGACCGGGCACGAGCCCGCGTCCGCTGCATCGGCAGGCGGACTCTCAACCACTGCGCCACCAGGGAAGCCCTATTATGTCCTCTTTTAACACTTTTCAGAATTTTGACACCCTTTACTCTGCAGCATTCAGCAGAGGGTTTTATGTAAAAAGGGGTGCTAATGAATATGTGGAGAAAATGAATAAAAATACTTTTATTGAAGAGAACATGACTTAGGTCATGTTTCTTTCCCTCCCACCCATATCTCTGAAAATGTAGCTGAAGGCAATTGAATTTGTGTTTTATTTGAGGTGATGCACTGCTATACATCCACTCCGGATGGCGAGGGAGCACCAAAGGGGGTTACTGAGGCAGAATTAGACTAATCAAGTTTCGGTTTCCATTCTGCCTAGAGGGAAAGATGACACCTGCTTGTTGCAGTTTCAAAGTATTGAAATCCCTTCTGCTTTCATGTGGTTACTATGCATATTCTCTGGTGGATTAAATGAGGGGAATGCATTATAGTTTTAAACTTTGATGCCCCATTAAGATGAATATGCACCTAATGAGCTGAAAAATTACCAAGGCTGCTTCCACACACCCCCCCCCCACCCCTACTCTCATGGGGAACTAGCTAATCAGGATGAGAGTGTGTCTTCTGTGTTCTTAAACGACTGGCTATGAAATTTGGCCAAGGACCATATTCAAACACATGTTTAGTATATTAACAATATAAGCAATAAGTGATGCTTCAAGTTTGCCTTTTAATAATGAATGCAGTAGTTTCATGTGATTTGGATATAAACAAGATATGAGCATAAAACCCAGTGGATATTATTCATTGGCCAAATATACTTACTACTGTCAGCGTTTCATAATTCCAGTAACCACCTTCACATATACACCTCACCAAAACATATAGAATATTTTTAGAAACAAGCAATTTTTGTCACCCTAGTAACACTTGATGTTTATTAAAAAAAAAACAAAAACTGTAATACAGCAATTTGAGGCTGTCTGAATTTAAAATAATGTCCTTGCTGCTTAGGTCAGGCGATATAAGAATGAAGCAATTTCAGGGGACAACACCAGGACCTGAAGCCAATTATATTTCAGTGTTATTCACGGATATTCCTACCTGCCAAGTGAAGTGTGGCAAGTTGTATTTACACTGTGATCTATGAGCATGGGTATGAAGCTCAATTTTCTCTCGAGGGAAATCTAACAAACAGTTGACAGAGCAAAACACAGTTAGAAAGGAACAAATGAAAAATCTAATAAATATGATGCAAAGTTTTCTTTAAACAGAGCATTTTATAATGTGTAATTCAAAGCAAAAGTTCAGCTTCTATATAAAGAAATCATGGCAGGAAACATGATGTTAACACTAAATCCTGAGCAAATTTGGCTCATAAGAGATCTCTTGCTTGGAGTGGAATTTGTATTTTTCCTATTTACTGACTTTTGATGTAGTTGAAGAGGAAATAAATGCAAATATGTGTAGTTAGCTATTTTACTATTAATTAGAGTAATGCAAAGCATGCATGATAAATACTGAAGTAATATTCTGTCCTTAATCACATGTATAATTTTAATCTAGTTCAAGAACATTAATTCATTAACCTCAAAGAGATAAATTATGAGATAATGTTTTTAAAATTTTTGTTTAACTTCCACTAAATGTCAGAGCAAAATACAAATTCTTAATTCAAGGGTAAGAATTCATAGTTCTTTTAGAGAAGACTTACAAAAAATATTATTGCTTATGGATAGGTAAAAATCTGCATGAGTATGGGGTTATCAAAGCACAAAACAAACTACAGTCATATGATTTTGGAGTCAATCTTTTCCAAGGTTTTTGAGTAATGCATAAGAGGTAACATTTCAGAGTATAATTATAACAAAAATGAAGATGAGGCCAAACCACATATTTCCAGTTAAAATTAGTAAATGAGTTGGAATTTATTAGTTTCCTAAACCCAAATTTTCATGATTATGTTTGGTGAGTATAAACACTTCAAATCACCAAAACTTAATGTTTTTATAAAAGTAAAACAAAAATGAATACAGCTTCAGTTCAAATATGTTTCTAATTTTTATAACTCTGGAGCATCCCTCCTTATAAATTATTTAGAATCTATTGGGAATTATTCACACTTCTTGCATTTAAGCTGAATATAATTGTCCAGCAATAAAATAGCATGATGCTCTTTCACTTAATAACGTTTTTCATCATTGTATTGTTTCCTGGACAACTTTTCCAGTTTTTACACACTGAGTTCTAGAATCATTATGATTAAATGCATAGAAAAATTTTCTTCTTATCAATAATTGTAAATGCTTAATAATTTAGACACAATTTTAGTTCTCAGTAATTTCAAAATGAATAAATCAGAAAATAATTGTGTACATTTTATTCACTTAAACATTTTTATAAAGGTATTTTCTTTAGACTTTTTCTTTCATTTATCCTTGGTTGTTAAATATTTTTATAATGATAATCTGGCATTATAAATAAGAAACCATTTTATCACATAGGAAATATTTTAATTGAAACTTAAAGCATACATACCACTATTAAAAAGTCTAGACGCATATTTAACTTTGCTTTTATGTTCAACATGCAACACATTTTGAGTATTTATCTGTATTCAATCTTTCAAATTCCCTTTAACGATCATATACTTTATCTATGTTTGACAGAAAACATAGATATTAACAGACATGAAATACATGCTGACAGAAATATGAATGTATTCAAAAGACTTTTGACAAATTTATGAATGAAAGATCCATGAATTATTGAGATAATTATCTATGTTGTAGAGAACAATGACTCTTTTCCAGAAAACATTTCTAGTGTGCATAAATATAGGTGTTTACATTTATTTTCAAATTCTAGAGAATCTTTTTTCAATTATGGATATTATTGCCTTCAGTTCTTAGCTGGAATAAATACCTCTTGGTCATTTTTATTTCCCATCCTTGCCTTCAAAAGAAAAATGTTAGCCTATATGTCACATTTTGAAGAGTTCAGCATTGCCATTGACTCAGAAGGTCTACCTGAAAGAAAGAAGCTCCAGTCTTGGTACAGCCATTTTATGATAAACTTGTTAAAGCCATTAAAATACGTGTGAAAGATTTTAGAAAGTGTAATTATACACCAGTATGCCTGTGTTTGTCAGAGTAGTGCTTCATTTTTCCAAGTACAATTGATTTAGGATGTATATAAAATCCTCTTATATGCCATTATCGTATGTCATATTCCAGTAATTGTTTCCATTTACTTAAATACCAGTGGAGACAAGATAGACAGGAGCCCTTCCCAAACTGTCTCTTTAAAAAAATATTATTAGGAAAACAGCAACTATAGTCTACAGACAATTCACACAAACTCTAAACACGGGAATATTTCACCACGTTGTATTTTATACAAGTGTATCAAAAAATCTCTATAGTTTGCAGTGCTTCGTTGCGAAAGTAGGTATAGAAAAACGATATTAGAGATTGTTTGCTTGTTCTATATCACAGGGGGAGAAAAGATCAGAATAGAACAATAGATTTCGTAGAATTATCTTTCCCCTTTGAATTCTATTCGTGTCTTGTGTGTGTGTGTGTTTGTGTGTGTGTGTCTAAACTATATTTAGGATATCTAAAATGCACGTATGGAAACAATTACATTAGGTGCAGAGTCAGATAAAAACGGAACAGCAGCCATTTATATGATAACCTTCATTTATTATTGTTTGTATAACTATGCAGTTACATGTTTTCAATATGATGGGGGAACTCTCTATCAATTCTTAACATACGTGTTTAATATCACAAGTGGCACTGATCCTTTCTGTGGTGTCATTAATTTAAGAAAAAATTATGCCCAATAGGGATTAGAATCCAGGAGTTCCTAATCATGTCTTAAAAGTGAGTACCAGGCAGTACCTCACACATCCAAGTTAATTTGTAATGATTCGACTAAGTGCTGATGTGAAAGAAGCCTTCAGTGACCACCAGTGCTCTTTTTTTTTCCCCCAGTGACTGTCTACAAATCATCTCAGGTACCACAGCACAAGGCTAGAAGCTAAAAAAAATGAATACACCAGTAATTTCTTTTTGACAATGCTTTGACACTCGGCTGATGGCAGTAGCTAACAGTATGACCTCCAGACTGTTAGCTCTGTTAAGAGATTCACTTGAAACACCCATGGGGTTATGGACTCCTGCTAACAGCAGCAACAGGATGGATGATAAGTTTATGGCAGGACAGAAATGCTTTCTCAATTAATTTCCCATCATGGTAAGGCCATTATCATTGGATGTCATCTAGTGAAATGGGGGGAAACTCTCTGAAAGTTCCTCTTAGAACAATGTATTACAGCGGGTAATAGAAAACCAGACTCTTAGAACTCTTTACCTTCAAATAAAAGTTATAGTATTGATCTACAAGCACTGACAACTGAATTTGACTTAAAAGTTATGCACATGGGAAGGGATAGAAATGTGCACTTGTGGATGAGATAGACTTTAAAATGAAAAATTTAAGAACTTGAGTAAGTTACTGGCCAAAGCAGCAAAAAATGATGAATACATACACACATATATATATATATATATATATATATATATATATGGCAGCAGTGCACTTTTTTATGGGTTTCTTATGGCTTTAGGGTGATTCCCATTTAGGCTACTGGCTTCTGATGAACAGAGGTAAACAGAAAAGGAATATCTTTTAATACTATGTCATTTTCAAAGTGAGAGAGTGGCATGGACATGTACACACTACCAAACGTAAAATAGATAGCTAGTGGGAAGCAGCCACATAGCACAGGGAGATCAGCTCGGTGCTTTGTGACCACCTAGAGGGGTGGTATAGGGAGGGTGGGAGGGAGGGAGACACAAGAGGGAAGAGATATGGGAACATATGTATAGCTGATTCACTTTGTTATAAAGCAGAAACTAACACACCATTGTAAAGCAATTATACTCCAATAAAGATGTTAAAAAAAAAAACTATGTCATTTTCATTTAAGCAAACTGTACAAGCAGTATTACTCAGTAGCTGTTTAAATTCCATGACTATTTATTGAATCACACTAAAAATGTTGTGTGAACAAAAGGAGTTTCCTCCATATTAGGTGGGAAAAAGAGCTATCATGGACAAAGTCACGTCTTATTTTACATGCATAAAAATGTAAAGGGAGACAGATTAAGAAACTACCTTAAAACTTTGGGTATACATTAAGTTTTAGCAAAGTGATAAGGGATTTTTCCAGCAAAAATGGAGCTCATTAAAATCTAAATCACAAATTATTTTTCCATCATCAGGATTACTTCTTGTCACCATTCCTTCTTTGCATAATAACATGCATATTATGTAAGTATTGACTAACAACTAAAATCGCATTTGTTGATCTGTCTTAAACATCCAAGTAGAATAAGGTATACTTAGTTAAGAAATGATTTAAATTTCTTTATATGGGTCAAGATTTCATTTGAAATTCAAGAAATACTTATGCTTACAAGAGACTCTATTTAAAAAGAAAAAAAATCCAGAGTCAGAGAAAAACTCTAAAGGGATTTTTGAAACTAAGAACACTAAATGGTACAAAGATTCTTTGCAAATCATTTAATTAAGCTTGTGACAGTACAGCATTCATGTAATGCAAACATGCTTTTGATTCTTTTCATTTTTTATATTGGGATATTCTAGATATTTAGCATCCTCTCATATCCCTAAAGAGTTATTATTAAATATAAAAGCATGCCCTTAAGAGATAACAATTATGAGGCTAATTCTATATTTTCCCTTTTACTTACATTGGTATGTATACTCAAATGTCACAACTGTAGGCATTGGTCTAGATAGATATGCATATCTGACTGCTTTGTATAAGTGCATCTCACTCAATTCTAGTTGCTACTACTGTTAGTTTAATAATTTACCCTTCCACCTCCAGCTTTTTGATAATATATTTTTTGTGTGTGCAAAAATATTTAGCACTTACTTGAGCTGTGTTACTTGAGCTTGTTAGTAACAGAATAGAGACTAAATCCTCGATATCTTGTTCAGTACTATTTCAGTAACTGTTGAACTATCCCTACACTATTGAAGCCAACATAAAATACGTGAGTTTATGTCTATATTTAAAATCTTTTGTTTTATATTTCAGGTTTTACATTAATTAAATTATATCAGTACATAATACATTTTAACTCCTCTTTTTATATAATAAATGAACTATTTTTAATAATTTTCTCAATTTTTATCATATATAATAATAGCCTTTTCAATAAATGTTTAAATTTTGCATATATGTAGTCTCAGGATACAAAATCCAAAAAGACAGAGATTCCTGGAAAAATGAGTACATTGAGGGCTCTACTGGTAATTTCAGTCTAACAATTTTCAGGCTAACAATATTTTGAATTCTCTAGTAAAACACATAGTAGTAAATTTGTATTGGTTATAGTTTAAATTTCTTACAGGACAAGCAGTAGTTCAGAGATTATGCAAGGAACACCGAATATCATTGACTGGAACAATGAGAAAGCACTATTTAGTAAAAATCTGGAGACTATTGGTTTATATGTGTTGTGTGTGTGTGTTTCTTGTGGTGTTGTGTCCATATACTCAAAAGTGGATCAAAGTGGCAAAATGACACAATAATTAAGACTCTAAGTGCAGGAAACAGATAGCAATATGTTGGCATTCTAGCTTTGTTATTTGCTAATTGTGAAACATTAACTACTGCTTAAAAATCTTCAAATCTTGGCTATCTGTAAAACTGGTCAATAATTCCTAATGTGATAAATTCTATTATTGTTCAACAAATTATCATCCTCTCTCTCTCCACCTTGGGATAAAGTACACTTCCTGGACCACTGATGTTGGGTTTGCTATGTGACTTGCTGAGGCTATGAAATATAACAAGACATAGGATGTGGAGGCTCTAAACATGGTTTGCATGATTAGGATTGTCCTCTCTTGCTTCCAAGATCCACTACAAAAAGAATATCACTCAGGTATCATTGGACCAAAGAGGACAGAAAAGCAATTGGAGAATACCTGAACAAAGTTGGTGAGGAAGTTCAGGGAACAAAAACAAGAAGCATTAGTCTTGTGAGTGCTTTAAGAAATAGTCTATAGCCCAGTGAGGCATAATAAATACCTTCAACGCTTTCAATTTGGGGCATACATCTGGGTTATTATTTTTTGTCTCCATGTTACATTGCATTTAATATTTACTAACTAACTATCCCATTCATTCTAAACTTCTTGACTTACTTTTCTATTTTTGGGGTCTTGCACAATGAAAAAAAATCTGTTTTGAATATTCTTTTCTTTGAGGGATTTACTTCTTACCCCCACCCAGGAGGAATCAAATTCTATCTCTTGACCATATTGCCGATTATCTTACAGTATTTTCTTCCCTACATTTTCCACTATTTTCTTTCTGAAACTCTTAACCAATTTTATTTAGTTTTTCTCTTATTCTACTAATTCATGGCCGAGCATGTTCAGTGAAGCACAACTATCTTACGCAATGAAACACTTGTCAGTTTCTTTCTGCTGCTTACTTCCAAGGAGTAATTAATTTACGGCAGCTATGACACATAAAACCTATTGTGGTTAAAAAAAATCAATTAAAATCCTTTTATGTAAAAAGTAACCTTTAGACATTGCTATGTAGCCATTGTGGTCAAATATTAACAGGAAGATGGTAACAAATTTATGTATGCATAATTGAACAAAAGCTAAAATGAAAATGTTACTTTCTAAATACTGACCCATCAATGTTTATTTTACTTCATTTTAGGTAAGACCTTAGTGTTATATAAATTAACGTTTTCCCTTATATCAGATTTGTAGCTTCATTTTTTAAATTATAAAGTTGGAAACACCCCAAAAAAGAGAAATATTCAGTAGAAGGTTGTTTAGCATCACATGTAAGTTATACTGTCACAGATTTGACTCCAAGATTATTTCAAAATTGTAAAATAATGATGGTAGACATTGAAAAATTTACAGTAAAATATATAACACAGTTTATTACATTTGATATATTTTATACATGATTATAAATACATATATTTAATACATGTATAATATATAATAGATTTCATAATTAATTTATTTTACCCATGCTTTCTCTTTGGACCTCTCTTCTCCACTGGAAACAGAAAGCCAAATGTGTATTTTAGGTTCCCGAATACATCATGATACCCTGCATAACCACCCATGTGAATTGACATAATTGGTAGTCCATGTTTATGGGAATAGCTTATCTCCACTTTCATTCTCAAGCCTGTGAAATGGAGGCCACAAAAGAAGTTAATGTAGTTAGAGTAATCATATTGGGTAGGCTTCTAGAATAATATAAAAACAAACAAATCACACCTGTCCATGCAACCAGTCTAACTTCATAGTTACTGAATGGAAAATGATGGTTCTTCATGAGAGAAAAAAAAAGGGGTTGATTGATGACTCAGTTTTAAAGCACAGAATATGAACCAATTTTAGTCGATTACAACTGAATTCAGCCTTAAATCAGTTTTATTTGAAGATCAATCATACTGATACCAAACTACATTTTCAAACCTTTCAAATTTCTCCAAAAACTAAAAATGTAGGTGTATATAAATCTGTGCAATGCCTCTGGCTTCTAACATACTTCTCTAAAGGAAGAGCCTCAAAGATCGACAAACCTTACTGTAAAAATCCATAGAGATTTTGTGCACACTTTAAATAAAGTATGTGACATTTTGTTTTGAGACTCGTTTTTATGTATTTCACTCTCTCACATTAGCCTCTGAAATCCTGAAGAAAAGAGCCATGGGATTTAGCACTGTGCTTGCATAGAGTAGGTATTCAAAGAAGGTTTGTTGAATAGAAATGAAATAGAATTATGCCTGGGTTCTATTCATGCTGATTCTCTCTCATATTCTCACCAACTTTACCAGCTCTGTGATGAAGAATAGAAACAAGTTGGGGAAGATATATGGCTAAATAAACTTTAGATAGTTCTATTTGTCTCCCTTTTCAGGCAGTTTGTAATTGGGGAGATTTTGAGGTCAGACTATCTTTTTTAAAGAAAAAAATGTTTATATCACATGATCTAGAGGGAAAAGAAAAAACTGAAGGAGAAAATAGGTTAAAATTATATGAAGTGAGTTGTTTGAGATTCCTTTTACCTGGATGGATAATTAAGTAAAAAAAAAAAATGAGTTGGCATAGGAAGAATTTAGGCTTCTGCATGGCATCTTAGACTTGTGCATGTAGAGATATGTGGGTAGGTATATGGGTGCCTGTAGAGAGAATAAGGCAAGGATCTGGAAGGAAATGACACCCAATTTCACAGCTAAAGCAGGTCTTTTCTTGACTGATATTCACCTTGGAGAGCTGAACACACTGGATTATTGATTCATAGAGTAGAGAAGTTTTGATTTCTCTGGCTTATATTTCTTTATACATTATTGCAAAAGGTCAAAGGTGTGCAAGCTTACAACTACTGCATCAATTTTTCAATTCTCAGGAGATAAGTGTGAAGGTTGCTATCCAGATACTACCTTTCTCTACTTAGGCATTTGTTGGAAGAGGAAATAGGCGTGTGTAGTGAAAACATGTCACTGCCATGCTCCTGTATAAGGTAAAGTAGAACACTGGAACTACTGGAACCAATATATTTGCGGTAAGTCTTGGAAGGAACAAAAATGTCTGCAGAAGACATAATTCTACCACACAAACTACTCTAGTACTCTTATTTTGAATAAGGAGTTGTTCAGTAATGATGAAGAGAGTCGACAATGTACATGAGCTTTTCACCATCCTTGTAATCCAGACTAGTCAACTTTACATTGTCAACATCTTTTAAAATGAATACCCTTTCTCTTTTTTTGCCTTTCCTCCCTAACTTTGTTTCATTTGGCCAAGTATTTGACATGGTCTGCTTCGTGTTTGTAAATGATTGTGTGTGTGTGTATATGGATTTAAATCCAGATGCTGGATGTGAACTCTGCAATCCTCTCTGGGGCTTGTACTGATATTACTCAAGTGAATAATTTATCAAACAGAATCTTAGTAAAGAATCTGTTCTTGGTTTCCTCAGAGCTTTTAGAGCTATCCTTTTAGGATATGTATAAATTACTCCTATATTAGTAGGTATATTTCAAGATAGAATATAAATTACCTCCACATTAGTAATTTTTGTATTGCTTAAGGACCAAAAGCAGGTGATTCTCACCTTGTTGAGCATGTATTCAAATGAATTAGTTAGATTTACTTCTGTATTAATTGAAACAGTTGCTATAACTGAGTTACCACCACACAGAGATCAAATAATGATTATGGGATCTTAAAAGTAAAAAGTTACGTATCTATTGATGTCTGAATTTGTGCCCATTTTAAATTTTAGTGTCTGTGTATGTTGATCAGCATAGGATTCTACATAAAATTATTATTTAGGTATCAGGTATGCTTCCAAGAACATAGTTACTTGTACTATAAACCTTTACTTATTTTTTTCTTTTCTTTTTTTTTAGTAAGAATCAGGGTATTAGAGCAATGATAAAGAATGAAATTTATGGGAAACTAGGAAGTATCAAATTACTACAATATTAACATATGGTTATACCCTTCATTTTTTTTTATGATTTGGGGTTTGAAATACTTCCTAGTTACTTCAAGTTCATAGATGAAGAATAATACACATTTTGCTGAGATATATTTGTATCATAATTCTCTCAGAGGAAGTTTGGTTGTTTGAACAAGTTATAGCATAAGGAAAAGTGTTAAGAAAATAAAAGGTAATAAAACAAATAATACTGAACTTCAGTTTTCTCATCTGTATAGTAGGAATAATAATATTTATGGCTTGCAAAACTTAAATGAGAATGCTTTTTTTTTAAACTAAGGAACTAAGGAAAACTTAAATGAGAATTTTTTTTTTAACTAAGGCTTTTTACTTTCTCTTTCTGTTGAATGTTAATATACATTTATATTATATTATGTTATATTATATATTCACAAGAGTTTAATCTCAGTTTCACTACGTACTGAATAAACACCAGACATATAGAAGTATAATTCTCCACTGTTCACAAGATAATATGAGTTCTCAGAATAGAAGTAGAAATGGATTCTTGTTTTAACTTTCTCTTATAGTATCTATGTCACAAAGCCAGGGAATTGTTTCTTAACCTGAACAGCACCCTAAAGGTCCTCTACCTTGCTGAACACAATGGAAGGTAATTCAGATTGCCTTTTTGGGGAACTCTCAGCAACCAGAAATACTCGTGAGCCTGAAAGTTCCCCTTGGGTTACCTGTGGGAAATGGGAGCATAAAAGTTCCACTTCTCCATTTCCCTAGGAGAGAGGAGGTGTGGAAATTGATTTTCTGTCAGTCATCACAGCGACCATTCCCCACTCCCTTCAGGAAGCTTAGAATAGTTGTCTCTTTTATCTCCCATTCATTCTCTCTTTCTCCCTTCCTCCCACCCCCATTGTAATCTAATCAGAAGAATTAAGTAGATGCTTAGAATTTCAACTATAATTTTATTAAAAGAAAATGTTGATGGTAACTTCTACAATAAAATAAAATTTAAATGACTATATTTTTTCATAAGTGTAAATGTTAAGGCCTTTTTTTTTGTTTTATGTAGGTTTTTTTGCCTGAAAAATAAAATAACTAGGTTTGGTTTGGACTGGTGTCTTTTTGAAATATGAATTTTCTTGCTCCAGGGAATAGACAGATGCAAAGAATATGATCTCTTATGTAGTTAAAATTTATTAGCTAAACATAAAGGTTTAATTCTGATCATTTTTTTATGCAGAACAAGCTTGCTTACAATAAACCTTATCACAAAGCCATGGATCAACATCAGACACTTTAAAATGAATGCAGCCTAGCAATTTAAAGCATCCTTTGACAAATCATTTTTTAAATATTAGGTTTACAATAATTTGCCTTTTTAAAATTTCAAATTGATGGCTTTATAGGCTTTATATAATGGGTATATCTTATGAAATACTTTCACCAGACATAGAAGTATAACCATTTGTGTATGGCTGTTAAAATTAATATCAAAACATGGTTAACATAGTATTTTATCAGCTTTATATTTCTTATAAGTAAACTTTCTCTTTAAGTAAATATCCACAGAAAATAGCATAATGATTAAACATCTGATTCACAAATAATACTGCCATTTAAAGATAATGGCGGAATAGTAGACTCTATCTGATTTATATGAATAATGCTTGAATATCTCCCTTTTTGAAAGTAGCAGTGTAAGACTTGTGAACCCACTGAAATTTGTTTATGTGCTTTGGTGTCTTTACCCACAGAAAGTAAAAGTACGTTGATTTAATCCCTTGTTCTCTATCACTCAGTTATTTTATTACAAGGAGACAGGATGATGACTGCAAATATCATTAAAATCTGACACAGCTCCTCTACTATTAATCTAAATACAAAATTCAGAATTAATGCTACTTGAAAAATCTACTAGTTGAGGCTAAAATTCCTTCTACCACATTCAGATTTCCATAATACTACACCAAATACAGATCACTGTAACCAGATAAATTGGGCCTCTATCCATAAAATGCTGAATAATTTAATTGACTAAGCCTAAAAAAAAAAAAAAACTGATTAGCAGAAGAGGATGAGAAAATACAATAAAATATGAAACAAACATCTGTATTCAAACTTCAAAACTTTTAAATAACAATATGTCTTTCAAGTTTCCAAGACCACATTGTGCCAGAGGCCTCAATGAGTCTTTGTCTACAACCAATTAAATTTCTCCAAAGGGGAAATTTATCATTAATCTTTAATTTACATTCTTGTGCATTTTTAAATAGAGCACTTCAAAATTTTCTTTATGGAGAAAATTTCCATGTTAATCCATATTCTCAATGTTTTAGGACTGGAAGAAGCACAAATTAAGGATCAGAATGTTAGTTATGAAAGTGGGTTTTGTAATACAGATATAGTTTACTGACCACAAGTTAAAGTTACTGCCTTATACTATATACAGTATTAAACACATTTTCCACCTCTTTAATTTTATGCTAGTCTTATATAATTCTAAAATTATTAACTCATGTATAAGTATTGTATTACCAAAAAACACAAGGAATATTAGGACAAACCATATGAAATTACTGTGTTTGATGAAGAAAAATGATTAAATATTGGCAATTCAAATATATGGTTCAACTTAATACTGAAATAAATTCTTCCAAGTATATATTCCTAGATTACAAAATATTTTCACCAAGGTTTCAGAACCCTTAGCCAGTACAAGATCCTCTCCATGCATTAAACATTTAACCCATTAAAAAAAAGCCTATTTGCTGGAAACAATTACTGGCTCCATTTTACAGATAAGGAGCCTAACATTTAGATCTTACATTAATGTGTCCAAGATCACACAGAAAAGATGTGATAGCAGTAGTCTGGATACAATCTGTCTGGCTCTAAGACCTGTGGTCTCAAACACCACAATAAAAACAGGGCAGATGGTAGTGTAGCTAGTTTTTCTATATTCTTTTTTCAAATGTGAATTTGTTTCAGTGCAATTGATATATTAGGGAACAATTTGGGCATAATGCAAATTTCGGTTTGTTTATGCACGATTTCATCTGAGAAACACTAGGTAAATGTAGAATACTGCACACAGGTGAACCAAGCCACATTGGGATACATAAACCACATACACACCTCAAACCTCTATCACTACCTCTGATGTTATGACCTTCCTTCCAATTTCAGATAATCCTCCTTCCTTCACCATTTCACAATGGTTAGCAAGCTGGAACACTTACCATGACGACTACCACAAGCAAACGTCAAGTATTTTTCAAGGTAAAGAGCCATATCTGTTATGGCAATATGTATTTCTTAACCATTTAATAAGCATAAAATTGCTCTATAAATGTTATGATATGTCTCTACCAGTTTTAGGTCTTACTGATGAACATTTTGAGTATGTGTTGCTAACTCCATTTTCCCCATAAACCCTGTGATTTTTATTGGCTCATCTTGTACAGTGCAGTGATTCTTAGGAACATACATGTCCCATTATAACAAAACCAACAGCATCCTATTTCATAAATAGGGAAATTAAAAGGTACTTCCTCCATTTCACTTACCTGTAAAGCATGGAACAAGGTTTTAAAATTGGGTCTTCTAATTACAAATGCAGAATTATTTCTACTACATCTCAATATTTTTACCTGAGGAGTAATATAGCTCAACTGACATATTCAGATCAGAACTGGGTTTTTTTAAGCTGCATTTATAGCATCCTCTAATATCTTCTTGCCTTGTCCGTAAGTTAGAATTCATATCTTGTTTAATTCTAGAAGCATAACATATTTTTAGCCTAAGAATAAGGGCTGGTGTATGTAAAATATATTTTTAAATTTCTTTTACTAGTTTTTTGAGAATAACTCAAAATGCCCATTTTAATTAAATTGTCTATTTTATTTTATTTTATTTGTTTTAATAGAAAGGATCGCTGGTTTTAGAAATCAGTTATCATATATTTGGCTGGTATCTTGAGAAGCTGGCATATACAATAAAGAGTCTAAATTCATTTTTGAATGTTTGACTTGATAGTTTTCTATCCCCACCTCTGCTTCCCATACTCTTGCCTCACTTCTGGGCAAGCCAGTCAGAAAGTCCAGGTGCTCCCACCTTTGACAACAGTTCAAACTATACAAGCCCCAGTCCAAACGTGGGAAGCCTCACCCGCCAAACCACGTCCTAACCACAAAAAAGCTAAAGCCTATTTCTTCCTGGCTCTTATTAGTCATTTTCTGACCTGCTTGGGAACCTCCCCGTGTCTCCCCAGAAAGCTTCCCCAGATGAGTAATAAATCTCTTCATACCCTATTGGTGTATTTGTGGCATCACCAGACTCAACATCCAGACCAATTTGGCGTGGCAGGGTCTCCACCCACCTCTCTAGGGTTACAACAGCGTAAAACCATTCTAGGACTATTCTAATATTGAACCCTCTCTTAGCCAAACAAAAATATTTCTCATCTCTTTGGAATATTTCTCAGAACCACTTCACTGCTGGGTATAGAAGCATGGCCTGAATGCCATACACTGTACTTTGGTGTAATGGAGAAAAGGGAGAGATGTTGGCTAGAGATGGAAAGATATTTATACAGAAGAAAGTGAAAAACTGCAAATGGATGACAAAAATGACACCCTAACCTAATTAATGTATCAATGTTCTGATCTTAAAAAAATAAATAAGTCAACCCTTATTATATTTTATAGCCCCCATAAAACAAAAGCTTAAATTAGGATATTAAGAAAATACACCATTAATTGGTTTTATGTCTACCAGATAAAGATAACCCACAAAGAAAAAATAAAACCTAGCCCTCACAACTACTGTGAATTTATAGGTACATCCAACATGACTAGAGCTCGAGGAGATATCCATGTATGAATGTACAAGTGTGATTAGCAAGAGAGGAGCATTCCTCAAATGAGCAGGAGAATACGTTGTACATACATGTGCCCTTTACAGCCAGATTTACACAAAAATGCTAATTTACACAAGGCATCTGCATTTCAAAAAGAATTAAAAGAAAGAAAAATAAAATAAGTCTTTTGGGAACTTAGGATGGGCCAATTGAAAACAGGGGATCAAGTTAGAGATGTGACGTGTACATCAGAAGAATAGCTTGCGATTTGAGCAGGAGAACGTGGCAGTCAGAGTCATTAGGAAGTTCATGAGGCATGTGTCAGGTTATGGTCGAAAAAGAACTGGGCTTCCCTGGTGGCACAGTGGTTGAGAATCTGCCTGCTAATGCAGGGGACACGGGTTCGAGCCCTGATCTGGGAGGATCCCACATGCCGCGGAGCAACTGGGCCCGTGAGCCACAACTACTGAGCCTGTGCGTCTGGAGCCTGTGCTCCGCAACAATTGAGGCCGCGATAGTGAGAGACCCGCGCACCGCAATGAAGAGTGACCCCCGCTTGCCAAAACTAGAGAAAGCCCTCGCACAGAAACAAAGACCCAACACAGCCTAAATAAATTAATTAATTAATAAACTCCTACCCCCAACATCTTAAAAAAAAAAAAAGAACTGACTATTGACAGACTGAGACATGGAAATTTTTACCCTCAGAAGAATAAAAGAAAGCCCTGTTATTTCTCCAGAGATCAAAAATCGTTCCAAAGCTCAAGTATAGACTCCAAAGATTGTCTGATATATATGTATACGTATACACATGCACACATGAAAGTGGAACAAAAGTGAAAAAAAGTAAAGGAAATGAAACAAGAGAGCTGCCATAAATCAACATTCAGTTGCTCTAAGATAACTGATCAATGCAAGCTTGTGTACCTAACCTGTTTTTAATTTATTCCTTCCTAGTCCATCCCAATGCAGTATGAGTGATGATACACTTGAAATGATAACATATGTGTTAAGCTGAGGTAGGTATGTTTTCTCTGAGTATTAGGGCTATAAGAAGGGAGAGAATAGAGAAAGCTGGTACAAAAAAATGTCTTAAATCTTAGAGTGACTACTTTTTTTTCAGTACTAATACAAAAATGAAGTTCTAAATGTCAGCTGCTAGATTCAAGTTTAAAAATCACAAATATCGTATGAGTATTCAAAGCTAGGGAAATATATTTTTCTGAGGCAAGTTATCTCCTGGTTTTAAACATATGTTCTCATAGATGATTTCTTAGAAATACATTTTAGTATTATATTTGTTTATTATACTTTAAAACTGAATACCATCGAATTGAATAAAATCTAGTTTAACATACCTATGACTAAACCTATGGTCTATACACAAGGTTATTAATCACTGTCCTTACATGGCAGGCATGTTGCAATTATTAGTAAGCCCTTCGAAAATGGGAAAGTAAAGACAGACCACTGAAGTATTTCAGAAACCCTCTCCAGTACCAAACACTTGAACAAAATCCTTCCTCATTTCTGGTTCCAGTACTATGTGGAATTCTTTCCCCTTAGAATAGTGTGATTGGTAGTTAGGATGTCTGAGGGTCAAGTGTTTGGACAGAATATTGACCCCTCTTAGTAGTTTCCAACATTGCTTCTCTTTCAAGAAAACCTTGTGTTGGGAAGTAAGCACCCCTACCCCCAAAGTTAATCTCCTTGATAAATTCCCTTATGCCCACAGTAGAGAAAGGGAAAAAAACAGGTGATAGCTTTTAAAATAAATTAAATACAAATGTATACTCTGTTCAGGATTTGAGGCCATCTAAATAACTGCCTCTAACACCAATCAAATACTACAAACCATCCCTCCCCTCAAATTTTTCCATCCAGTGTTGTCCTTTTCAGAAACTCAATTCCTTGCCAATTGATGAATATTTCTTACAACAGAACTTTTTAACTTTGTTTCAATCCAGAGTAAACTATTCAGAAAGATGCGTGTTCCATCTTTTGAAAATATTTGGAACAGATAAAAGCTTCAGTTGGACCTGGAAAGGCAAAAAAGAATGTGTAAGATGATGTAATATTTTCTTGTTCATTTGTTTTTATCAAGAATAATTTATTCTTTGTTTTGCAACAGGGAAAGATCATAAAAGTGGTCCCCTTTTTCTGAAAATGTAGGGTATAAGCTGTTTGCCAGTTGTTTAAGTTAGAACTTGATAGGAAGGAAGTGAACCTGTATCTAGGGGCTTATTTGATATCTCCACATGGTTGTCTTTAAATCACCTTTGTATGGGAAAAATATGGAATACTTTCAAATGAATTTAAGAGATTATTAGGTATCTTCAATAGAAAATTAGGTATTGTGTGATGCATCTTTCTAATGTACCTTTCATCGTCTCTGAGCTTTACCACTTTGTAAAATGTGGATAAATGATAGAACTGCAAATTATTCTTGTCCCTAGACATGCAAATGAATTTTGTCTCGTCAAGTGCAACTGATTTCTCTTCTCCTCTATAAAAGATGCATGCTTTGCACCTACTAAGCAAGTTCATTTCAGCAGTCCTAATTGCTTCTATATGTGTCTACTCTTTTGGATGTCCCTTTGAACTGGTTGTAACATCTTACTGGTTCCCTCATTAATTAATGATTTAAATAGACTGACACATGCTTATTTCATATTTGTATGAGAGTCATGACTTTACCTTTTTTTTTAAAAAAAAACCTTTGAACACCTCATATTTGCATCAAGTCTGTTCCTGGTCTTCTTCCACTGCTCCCTCTATCAGAAGCATTACTATACATTGTTTCATTAATATATGAAGTCAGGAACTTCAACATTTTCTTTCCATTCTCCTCTATTCTCCCTACTTTGTATCAAATCTATTTCCAAGTCTTTTGTTTACAGGTGCTCCTATTCAAATACATCAGATCCTAATGGACAGTGTATCCAGGTTTTTGGTAGTGTGAATGCATTTGTCATGACATTCCATACCGAATTTTGTCATTTATACTTTCTCTGCACAATTTAAAAACTTTTCAATGAGCAATATTTCACAAAGACAGCCTCACATTCAATTTCCATGTCCCATATATTCTACTTTCCAAACATCTCTTCATTTCTCTACTTTGTTTCTTTTCCACCATTACTCTAGCTGCAGTATGGATAGAAAATTGATTTGGACAACTCTGGAAGGAGGTTGGTCAGTTAACAAGAAGTTATTGTTAAGTTTAAAGAAGATGGGCATGGCATGGTGTGGTATAGATTACCATGATATAAGTTCATACGTGTTGCAGGGCTCTTGTCTCCACTCTCTATTAGAATGCCATGTGTTTGTGCAGAAGTGCTCGTGAGGAAGTGAAAAAAGAATGAGTAAATCATTTGGCACTGGCTGGAAGAGAACAATTTACTAATCCATCAGTTTATGGAGCTCATGGATATCAGAACAAAAGCCAGGTGGCTGAGTGTACTTAGTATCACTGTATACTGACACAAATATCCTTTATTTGATTACTTTGACAGAAACCAGCCCAACCTATACTTAGAAAACAGGATTGCTATCTACGTTTGGCTGTGTTCTGAGGAGTAACTGAGTACATTACCTTCTGGGAAGAACAAATAGGGACCTTTAATTACAGTATTGCTTCAAACACACATACAACTTTATTGTGGATGTTTTTGAAATGGGAAACTAATTTTTAAAAGATTGCATTAATTTGCTCTTAATGCAAATCCACATTTTAGTTACTCTGCATTTTATTCAAAAATAATTTCCAATAGTTCTCTGCTGCTAAAGTCTCAGACTTTTCAACAGCAAACTCATCAGAACTTTCAATCTTATATTTTTAGTCTCAGGAAAAAGGAGAGGAAACAAGAAAGAATGGAAGAGGGGACACTGAGATTGTAATGCACCTTATATCAATACATATGAGAGTCCATTTTGGCTCACAAACCTAGTCATGAAGTCCCTGTTATTCTTTTAAAACAGGCTTTAAAAATGTATTGGTGAGTTTTGTTTTTGTTTTGTGTTTTGGAAGAAACATACAAAAACCAAATCACCCCTTACTCAGGTTTAGAAAAAACTGAGGTTTCTAAGCTGGCTAAATTTATGAATACTCTTAATAATATCAATAATTGTTATCTGAAGGGAGCTACCAATCCAGTAGCGTATAGGTGAATGAATCAAGGGAGTGCCTTGAAAACATATTCCTTTAAATAGACATGCACTGGAATTTGCACATTCATGGAAGAGGTAGTCCATAATTAGGTGTGAATGATTTTTCCCAATCATTCTTCATCTTTTGTTTCTGATTTTGAATAAGAAAGCTGCACATATTATGAATATGAAAATGAAAAATTTCCTAGCAAAAGCATCAAGTGGAGAGGAATTACAAAATTACAGCTATAACTTTTTTGGCTGATTGAGAATGGCAAGGTAGCAAATTAAGAGCTTTTGGCTGTTCTATTGTCAGTAAGTATTTTAAAGCAGAACTTTCACTTCTGGTTGTACTAGTCCTTCCTTCCACAAGGGACTCCAAACAAGGGGGGAAGTGGCAACGAAAATCCAATCCATGTTGTGTTTGCTAAGTCATGAATCCTGGTGAATGAATGTGTCCCTCTAAGCAAGGGATATTTTTTTCTTTAATTTGTGAAAAGTCTACCAGTGTCCCTGTTTAAAGCTTAGAGCTATGCCCTAAGGAGCCATTCTGACAAACTGGAAAATAGATCCAGTTTAATGGACAGTCCCTCAGAAGGCAACTCTGAGGAAAGGCTCAAGATGAGCTTATGCTCCTTTAGTGCCAGATTGCTTTCAGTAATGTTTAAATTCAATTAGGCTATTTAAACTTTAACATGGCACAGATTTTTAACTATTTATAGGATTTGTGTTTCTTTAAATCCTGCTTTCAGGATCATTTCATTATTTGTACTTACTAATAAATCATTAAGTAATCACGTTTTAATTTTGGTCAAAAATCATGTGGAGAGCTGTGCACATAGCTGCACTCTTTTAGTTTACGTTGCCTGTGAAATTACTGACACTTTGACTAATGTATCAAAAATGAGGTACCAGTCTCTTTGCCTACTGTATCAGTACTGTAGGAATATTAAGCTGATGTTGAAAATTGAAATCTATGCTATGGTAGCAATATCAGAAATACATACGATATCACAAACTCTAATAATTACTTCCTTTGCTTGAAAATCTAACGAATTTCAAGCCTTAAAAACAAAATGAAAATATGAACGTTGTGCTTTCCAACAATGTAAAGGAATAAAGAATATTGAAAAATAATATGAAATTACACAAATGTTTGTTTTGCGTGTGTGTGCACACATGTGCCTGTTCCTTGACTGATTAAGAACACGGTTTGTGTGCTTGTTCAGAATTAGAGGT
Source organism: Delphinapterus leucas (assembly GCF_059928025.1). Taxonomy (NCBI): domain Eukaryota; kingdom Metazoa; phylum Chordata; class Mammalia; order Artiodactyla; family Monodontidae; genus Delphinapterus; species Delphinapterus leucas. Next base: position 42,195,408 of record NC_143136.1, on the reverse strand, counting down.
GGTTTTCAGGACATATTTTAATGTTTCTCTCTCTTGGAGGCTGCAGTCAGTTAAAGCAAGCAGATTCAGCAGGACCAGCTTTCATTTTTCTTTCTGCATATGCTTTCTTGAGTCCAAGAGTGCCTTGCTACATAGAAGTCATATGTTAGACATTATTTCATGTTGTAGAAGTGTATTATTTAAGCTACTTATTGGGCTGACTTTATACAGGACTTGGAGCAAGGGAAGCTCCAATGCATGACCGGCTGTTGGCAAAACTGCAAATTTGGGTGAAGCTTGTTTTTACCTTGACATTCTTCCGTTTCAGTATCTGTCCTTTCTTCCTTCCTCTAACCCTAAGCCAGCCCTCATAGCCAGTTGATACATCATCTCAGGCCTTTGTAGCAATGTCATACTGTTCTCAACCCTCCAAATCTTCTCATCTAGGCCTGCTAATGCCGTGCTACTTGGCACAGACAGGTGTCTGCCTTACCGTTCATCTCTGTAAGACCCAAGATATCCCTTTGCTAAACTGATAAAATAATCCTTGCTAGTGCCCATCAGCAAAATATGTCTATGATAATAGCATGTATTTTAATAGGTCCTTATAGAAACAATATTTTTCTTCTACTAAATAATTATGTTGGGATTTTTTCTGTGTGAGGAAGAAATTTTTTGAGTTTCTAAGATCAGACAGCATAATTGACCAGCTACATAATTAGAGTAAATTTTAGAAGTGAAACAGTCATCTGGAAGTCAAAAGACTTGGCTTGTACTCGCAGCTCCAGCACTACGCACCTGTCAGATCTTGGAAAGACACTCAACTTCTCTGATGTTCACTCTTCTCATTTCTAATCTACCGGAAAGTTGGACCTGGTGATTTTTTAAATACCTGGATATTTTAAAAATAGCAGTTCTGATGTGTTTCTTTGTAAGTCTGTAATTGTGTAATAATAATCCATCTCCATAAGAAGGGAATTGAATGTAGACCACATAATTATTTCAGGCCATTCAGTTCAAGAGTCAAGGTATCACATGCTCAAATCTCATTCTTTATGCAGAGTCTCATGAAATACATGTTTAAATGAATCAAAACAAAGCACAGAAATGTTTGAATGTCCTTCAGACGTGCAAAGCTAGTAAGTTTTGAATGATGAATAGGACTTGAGTTTTCTGATTTCTAATTCAACCAAGGTTAAAGTGAAATCTGGGGCAGATTTCCAGAGATGATTTCTCATTCTCTGCAAGAATTAACACATGTGCCTGCTTAATGATTTGTTAATGCCAAATCTTTCCACTATAAAGAACATATAGTAGTGCTTACTATACTGTAAGCAGTTGGCCATAGTGCTTGTGGAGTGTATTGTGGCTGCTCTTACCAGCATGGCCTGGCATTCAGACTCTTAACAGATTCAGTATTTGCCTGCACTAATTACAAAGAATTTTGTGCCCACAGAACATAACTTGCTTATCACTTCTATTCTGTTTACAGTGGTTGAGGTCAAGATTAGAAGGAAGATGGGAGGGAGAGGGATGGGAGGAGGGAGACACAGAGAGAGAGCGAGAGAGAGAGCGAGAGAGCGAGAGAGCAGAGAGCGAGAGAGCGAGAGAGAGAGAGAGAGAGAGAGAGAGAGAGAGAGAGAGAGAGAGAGAGTCTCCAGGTGAATACTAAGGGGAAAAATGAGCTTAATAAGGAATAAACAGTAATTTAAAAAAAAATTGAACCTGATCATTTCACAGGTGAAATGGATAACAACACCACAGAATTATTCCTTACATTTGTCCAAATGGGAACCTGCTTCTTCACCAATTCCGTGAAGAACTGTGAAAGTCAAGATTCATGTAAAAAGTCATAAGAATGCAGACAATACCTCTTTGTTTTTGTTGAGGGACTGGAAGCATCTGGCTTAGTTAAGCATATTCTTCCTATTGTGTTCCATTATTTTCATCCTTTCAGACAAAGATCTTATCTCCAATATTCAACATATTGATACTGGGTTTTGTTCCCCTTTATTACCATTTCTTTCCCACCTCATCAGCGACTATACCAATATAAATACTGATATCTAATGTTGGTTTGTGATCTTGTAAAAATGTGATTATTTTGTTTGAATATACAGTAAGTGTACTTAAGTGGTATTATGTTATATATCATTCTATTTATTAATATAACCATGATTATTATTTTATACAAAACAATATTTCTGGATCTATATATTGTTATATGTTTATCAGGTCTATCATCCTCTGATTGTGGCATGGTGTGCCTCTGCCACATATTGTCCCCCCACCTTTCCAGGGATGGGCACCTGGATTGCCTCCATCTCTGGGCCACCATGAACAGCACTGCAATTCACATAACTATATGTGTCCCTTATAGACTGTGGGGTAGTTTCTTTGGGGTAGAAAGCCAGAGCAGAATTGCTGCCTGATGGAGTATTCATCTCTTTACTTAGGCTACACCAGTCCCATCAACAGGGTATGAAGATTCTTCAGCCCATGTTTCCAACCACACTTGACATTGTCCACCTTTCTGATTACAGCCAGTCCAGAAGGTTTAAATCAATCTATCTTTATCCTTATCTTCATCTGCATTACTCTGAACAAATTTGAACATTTCTTTATATGTTTGTTTGCCTTTTGAATTTTATTTTTAAAAATTTAACTTGTTGATTTTGTAAATATACCGTGCCTCTTCTAGTCATTAGTTTCTTGTTGGTTTTAGATGTTTCAAATATCTTTCCCAATATATTATTTTCTTTTAAATTTGACCATTGTGTATTTAATATTCCCTTAATATATCGATTATACATGATGGCTACATTTTTAGAAAGAAATTGGAATAGTTTATATATGAACAATGTGTCATCTGGGGGGAAATTTGACAGAGAGACTGACCAGTTGTGTTAGACCCAACGTTACTAAAACATGTCAGGTAGCTGGAGGAGCCCAGACAAACCCCTCCTGTCAAGAAAAGGTAGTGATCATAAGACCTTAATTTGGGGTATAATTAATCAAGTTTTTCCTTAGTGTTTTTGACTAATTTGAAGACATTCTCCTACATTTTTGTGTGTTATATATAAAAATTTTAAATAACAAAATTTTGTATGACATTTTTATTTTATAAGTTTATAGTTATACATGTATAACAAACATATGTTTTGGTTTCTTCCTCTGAAATTCTATATCTTTGTCCTCTCAGGACTAATACAGTGTGCTCCCAGTATGTTCCTGCAAATATATTCAATTTGCTAGTAAAAATCCAGGGCACGTGAAAAAAAACACCTTTGAGTAGTTACATGCTACAAATTCTCAGTTTGTCTGACTGGGTCTTAGCAGCTCCTAAACATGGTGTCATTGACATCAACTTAAAATTATGTGTTGTCAGAGGATATTGTGTTCGCTCTAAGCACCTTTTCAACATCGGCCTCTACTAGACGGGAGTCTCTCAGGCAACTTCATTTCTGAGTTGTTTTTTCAGTCACTTATGTTCATATGCAAGGGAAGTGAATTTATTGAATTATTCAAGAGAACAACAGAGAAAGAACATGATTTAGGCATATGTCACTATCCTTTGTTTAGAAAAAAGTGGTGAAGATCATCTCAGTGTCAAAGGGATTAAGAGGACAGGTAACAGGGGAGAGGATTATCTCATTCTCCTTTCCAGCTGGGCTGGGTTCACCTTATCAACCCAGCATCAGTGGCAGCAGGAGAAATTTTATAGGCTGTTTCTCTTCACTATTTATAGAGGTGTGGTGCCTGGAGCATTTCATGATCATTTTTATTTGCACCAGTCAACCCTCATTACCCTACTTTCCTAGGACAATAGAATTATAAAATCACTATGTCAGTCTGCCGTATCCTTTTCCACTAATAACTTTTGATCCCAGAGGCTAATTTCAGCCAGAACTGGCAGAGTGGCAAAGAGCTTATCAGTTCTGTAAAAAACAAAGTCACTCATAGGAAAGTATGGCAGCCTGCACACTTCGACCCATGAATGGACCTAATAGGGTAGGCTTAGCTAAAAAGCCTGAAGTGTGCAAACCGATTACACACAAATTTGCTGGGTGAGCTTGAAAATAGCCTAATTTCAGCAGTGTGTTCAATTGAAATCATCTGTTTGAAATATATTTAATAAAATCCAGATCCCAGAGCCTATTCACATAATAACCCAGCAAAAGTATTATTAACAAATATAAAAGTCTTTTTTAGCATATTTTGTAACCTATTTCAGTTTTCTCATTACCTCTAATCATATACTGCTGTATTTTTAAAATTATCACTACGATGTAAAAAAGAAAAGATGTATAAAATCATCATTTATTGTTACTTTTATCTATTTCAGAAACTACTAATTTTAAAAATCAATGGCAAATACTAATTTCCCTCCTAATGGCTTTTTTCCCCACATGTATTGACTTCCTTTTCCACTCTGTTTTCTTAAAAAATATTTTTTTCTTTTATTACTATGAGTCTATAAAGACTCTGTTTGACAAGCTTTGTCATGTTTTCTTGTTTTTCTGAAATTTATTGTGATCAGTCATCTTCAACTAATCCTGAATTCTTTTTTAATATATAGTCCCAAATTTCTGATATTTCTGTGTCCATTGCTGGTTTGCTTTTGTCATTGGATTTTTGGAAATTTATATTTTCCCACCCAATAACCAGGTGTAATCAAACAATAATTTTCTAAGTAAAACATGGTATTTTAACTAAGTCCCCACAAAAACAAAAACAAAACAGTAATTTTAAGAACTTACAGTGCTAAGGACACTTAAGTGTTGTCTTCTTATTTGGTTTATACTTGACTTTATGAATATACTTGCTCTTATTGTACTTTTTGTTTATGAAACGGGAGACTTTGAGTCAGGGCCTATAGGGAACCACCTCTCCATTTGCCTAATATACATATATACATACTGAAATGTTATGGAGACTGACATATTATTAAGAAGGAATTGGGCTAATGTACATGTTACACATATAAGCAAATGTTCTCGTAGGGGAAATTAATGGAAACATTGTCCAGTTGAGTTAGAGTTTCAAAGTTATTTATTAAAGCATGTCAGTTGGAGGAATAGCCTCTATCAGAGCCAAGTGCCAAGAAAAGGTCAGGAAACTGCTGAAACAGAATTCAACAAGAGAACAGGAGGGGATGCCTTCTCCACAAAGATGGGGTCAGGATGGAACTGGAGTTCTGGATCTGCAGTACCCTTGAGATTCAAACTCTTCATGACCCAAGCTTCCTGACCTTGCAGGAGTATGCCTTTGGGGAATGATTGTGTTGTATTACTGACATCAATTTTATAAATAAGCCACGGAGAGAAGTATCATTCCTTGCGCATGAAGACCTTCTACATCTCCATTAAAGCATCAGTCTCAGGAGTGATGGTAGTACCAAAATGAGAGGCACAGAGTCACAGAAGTTTGCTCTTCAAGCGTCCACCAGGTAGTATCACTGAGCTATGCACTGACTGGTAGCAAGAGATAGGACCACTTCTTAGAAATGATCAGGGTTTTTTGTTTACTTGTTCTGATTTTTATTTTGTAACTCTAGGTCTTCTCTGCTAGTAGAAATGGTAGTATAGCATCAGCTTTAGGAACTGTTTGCAGCTGGGGCAGAGGTGATATGTTTCTTCAAATTTCACTGGCTAGACTAGAATAGCCAGGAATGCTTTTTGGATATATGCAAACATTCTTTAGAATGCATTTTTGCTCCTTCTTTTTCTCCCACCTTCCCTCCCTCCCTTCCTTCCCTTTGGTTTGAGATTTTTCTTTGCCCTTTTTTTTTTTAATCCTCATGGAGGCAGTCCAAATTAGCTTGCAATATTTTCATAATTTTTGAACTTTTGCTACATATATTTGATTCTTCAACTATATAGCATTATTTTGTGTTTGAAAGTTTAAATAATGTACTAACATTTTACTAAACCTTTATCACCTAACTTATTTTAGTCAATATTGTGTTTTTTTATACATTCCTCAGTGTTGAGATATTTATATGTAGTTAGAAGAGTTAAATGATTTTTTTTCACTATCAAAAGCAATGCTGCCATGAACTTTTTTGTACATATTTCCTTATACCCAGTGCCAGAGAGTTTCTCCAAGGTAGATATATAGGAGTGGAGCTGCTTTGCCAAGGATATGGATGGGAGTCTTCAAATTCCTTTGTATTGCTGAATTGTTTTTTAAAGTGATCTTAATAACTTAGACTCCCATTTTTTAAATGTTACTGCACTGTAAACACTCTTCTGATTTCAGATATCTTATTGTTTTAATTAGTAGAGATAGCAATGTACTCCAGTATTCATTGGCCATTCAGTTTTCTTTTCTAGCTTACCTGTTCATATTTTCTCTTTTTTTAAATCAGGTTTCGGCCTTTTAAAATTGAATATATATATATATATAAAATTAGGGCTGGCCCTATTCTGAGGGTAGGTCACAAGAAGTTTTTTTTAGCTTTTACCTGCGTCTCTTGAAACATGCTTCTTGGAGCCCTGAGCTTCTTCCATGCAAGAATTTGAACTACCCTGAGACTGCCATGTGGGAAACCATGCAAAGAGGCTGCATGAATATGTCTTAAAATTACATCAAGAAAGAGTAGAAACAAGTCATCCCTGTCAAGTATTGCCCATAGTGCAAATCAGTGTGCAAAAATGAATGATTTTTGTTGTTTTAAACCATTTTGTTTTGGGGTGGTTTACTGAATGGCAATGTATAAATGAAACTATCTATTTACCTATCCAACATCTATCATCCATGTAGCTATCTATCTATTTCTATAAGCTCATATACATTCATGCTTTGTATACAATTTTATCATTTATATGAATGCAAATTTCTCATATATTATACCATTTTTTCACATTTTGTTTTTCTTCAAGCCTCACATAATGTTTTCATTTTAGACAAATTTATTATTTTCCTTTATGGTTTTTACTTTTATGTTTTTTAGAAATTATTTTTTTCTTATTCTACTGATATAGAGATATTTGTCTATATTCTCTTATAAAATTTGCACTTTTATTATTTTACTTTTTACCTTTAGTCATTAAAACCTATGAAAATTATTTTTGTGTATAGTGTGATACCGGGATCTAAGTTGATCTTTTCTCATTTGGATAACTTATTTTCCCAGAATCTTCATTGGTTATCTACATTTCTTTCATGATTTGTATTGTCACATTTTCTATTGTTTCTAACATTATATCTGAAACTGTTTCTGGGTTCCTAATTTTATTTTATTGGTTGCCAAACCCACACTATTGTAAATGTCTTCGGCATTCTGTTAATAGACTCCTTATATCTGGTAGTTACCTTCTCAGTTAGTTCTTAGTTATATTAGTGATCTTCCTATATATTTTTTTCGTGACTACTTGAGCTCTTTCTCTTGCACTATGAAATTGGACAGTTAGTCAACATCTGTGAAAAAAAACTGTTCAAATTTTTATTAGAATTCCCCTATAATTATAATGATGGAGATGAATTACATAAGATGTGTCTTCCAACCTATGAAGTTTTTTTGTTTATATGGATCTTCAGAACAGGGATATTTCAAAATCGAAGTTGGGGGAAGATTTTATTTAGTGGTGAAGCTGCATGACGGGTATCATAAAAGGCAATCCAGCACTGGATGGAAAGTTGGACTGCATAACCTTCAAAGTCCCATCTAATTTTAAAGTTCTAGTTAGTAAAACAAGTTATGCAGAATAATGTTTGAATATTATTTCTGACTGTGAAACTAGGAAAATTGTTGAGCCTTCCTGAGCTCCTTTTATTATCTCTAAATAGGGGTTGATCATATTATTTCAAAATATGCTTGGAAGGATTAACCTAGCACAGTACTTGTTTTTCTGCCACTCAACACATTTAGTTTCCTTTTCTATCTCTGAAGTAATTTGCAGTGTCTTCAGAGACTAAGGCACTCTTTGTAAAGTAATAATGGTCACAAAATTATAAATGATAACCTTAAATTTATATGATAAATTATCAGAATCAAATCTCAAACTTTACATTAAAATACATATGGTTTCTGAAAACTCAAGAATAGATTAGTTCAAACTATTGCATGGGCATGCTTTTTGAGTGCTGAGGAGACTTATTTCTAAGTCCATACCGGACTACTCTTACAGAGCTCTTGCCAGAGTTCTATATGCAGAATCACTCTCTAGCAATATATTCCCCCAAATAAAAAATAAACAAACAGTTTTTAAAACCACCATAATGAATATTATAAACCTTTGGTAATTTATCTGCTTTAAGTGCATCAAGCTTTTCACCTTTGCCAAAGCCATATTCTTTACTCCTTTTCTCACACTCTTTTTCTGAATCTATTTTTTTTTTTTTTAGAAAAAGGAGAAAGATTAGTATTACACCAAAATTGCAAACTCATTTTCCAGCCACTCCCAATCTGCAGGTTCTTTTATTATGTTAAATATTAATGAACTGATTATTACTGGCGTACAAAATCCTAAATAAAATTGAATACTTTTTTGCCTTTTAATACTTTTCATTCTTAAATTCTCTCCTCTTCTTTACACTCCTTCTGACTACCTATTTTTCTTTTTCCCTCTAAAATGTGCTTTCTATCCCCAAATTCATTCTCTCTCTCTATGCAGACACACACACAGAAAAATTTGCAAGAATGACATAAGTCCTGATTGTAGTTATGTGGGATTTACAGGGAAAACAAATCAAACTTGTCTTTTTTACAGATGAGCTCACACTCTTCCTTTTTCCCCACTGAAAATAAAAAGTCAGGGAAGAAATCCAAATCAGAACCTTTATCCCAATGCCAGTAATTTGTTTCCAGCTTTTCTGCTTCTCCAAAAAATCTCTTCCTGAAACTTCTCACCATTGCACCCTACTCAGAAAACAAAACAAAATGCACAGAACTAGAAGCTCAAGAAGAAAGAACAAAGCTAGGTAGTTCAAACCTTTGACAAATTGCTATCAAAATATTGTATTTTGTTTTAAGTTCATCGTTCTCTTTTTTATTGCAAATAAAGATGGGGTAGGAATCGTGCCACTTCCTGATGTAAAAGCTGTATATAAACTGTGTAAAAATCCTCAGTGGCTTCTTATTAAATTTAAAATTCAGATTTTAATCCAAACTCCTCTCTATGAACTGTAAGACGCCCCCGCCAGATGTAATTGGACATTTCCTGTCACCTTTCCACTAACTCCATGACCAGCACAAAAGCCTCTTTTGTCTCCTTGAACACACTTTACTCTGTTCCTGCCTCAAGGCCACTTGCTGTCACTCCTGTCTAGAGCACAGTGAACCCGGTACCCCTAGATCTTTCCAAGGCTGGCTCCCACATATCAACCCCTTAAATGTCCTCCTCATCTAAAAGTTCACTCCCATCCAGACACTGTCACCTTCTTCTTTTCACTTTCTTCATAATATTTATCTTTACTTGAAATAACCTATTTAATCTTTTACTTGGTGTTTCTGTCTAGCCCAGTGGAATTTAAGTTCCTTGAGATTAGGACACTTGTTTTGTTCTCTTTACTCACAACACCTGGGTGAGTTCTATCATTGTATAGGTTTTTGATAAATATTTTTAGTTGTATGAATAAATGAATACCTACAAAGTTAGTATTTTAAAAATACACTATTTATAAAAGATACTAATAAATGAAATTTCTCATAGCTAAGTTACCTACTGTTCCCTCATATATGGGTTTACTTTAATAATCTGTTTCTTCCTGAAATGATTTGTCTACTGTATAAAAATTTGGTTAAAATGGAAGAAATTAAATTATTATCTTATTAATACTATTCTTACTGAGTAGGATTACGATGCAACTTTTAAAATTTTCTGTTGTGCATATATTAATAAGATTTATAAAAGAAAAACTTGGTATTATAACAATAATAAAAATATAACCTAAGAGAGAAAAAGAAGATAAGGAAAGCTGGAGAACAGGGAAACATGACTTGATCGTTGGTAGGGTAATAAGAAAGCTGTTCTGCATATCTTAACCAATGGACTTTTATTACAACTCCTGGTATATTCTCCAAATGCCACCTTCACCCTCAATGTCACATTTTCAAGTTGGTACTTTTCTAAGGCTTGACTCACAGGTCAGCAGGCCAGTGTTCGATCCCATCTTGGTATCAAAGGATTGTCCTTCTTCTTCTTCCCAATGGAAACTTAAGGCCTTTTAAGGTAAAAATCAGTTAATTTGATGAACAAATCCATACTAACTTGCTAATAAAAGATTCTTAAGGCAAAGCATTTTGTTCCAAGGTCCTTCCACTTGGGTTCACATTTTAAAAAGTGACATTCAGCAGGCTGTGTACTGCTTTGACTTATAAGTAGATGAATGTCTCTTACGGTGGGAATATAAAGACAGCCGGAAGGGAGAATTGTCTGTTTATTTTATCCTGGTGGAACTAGTGATTAGGGTATGCAGAGGCTCACAGGACCTTATGGTTTTCCTTTAAAATGATCTGCTATAGGCTGTTCATTTATTCAGTTATCTAATAATTTGCTATCACTAATCTTCCTAGTCTTTCTGTGTGCTGTGAACAGAAGGATGGAGTCCCTAAACCTGAGTAAAATTGCCCTTTACTTGAGGGACAAAAATCATACAAACCTATAAACATTAGAAATGTTTAGAACATTTCTTGATCTTTCTCACTTACATTTGGCTTTCCATTAATCACAGTGCAGTTGCCACTGAACTGTGGTTTATTTATTTATTTATTCAGTCTCTATACTAGAGACTTAATTATCTTAAGTCTCTATTATATATTTTCAAAGGGGTGAATCTAAATAAGTAATATTAGCTCCATTATATTTGATTTTAGTAAGGATATCAAGTTCTTCCAGGTTCTCAAAGAATGTTGGCTATAATCTAAGTCCCCCAACAGATCAACATCTTTGGTATGATCTGATTTCTTGAAAACACTGGTGCACACAGGGAATCTTGAACATTTTGCACATGACCTTGTTTTAGTGATATGACCCTAGGGAAATGGTGAGTCAGTTAACATTTATGGAGTCTAATGCTGATTTTAAGTTCTATTGTATCATTAAGTAAGAAAATTTCTAGTCCATTTTAAAAAATATATACTGCATGTAAACTGGTTATATACTCGTTATATACATGTATAAGTAGAAACACAAATGCCCAGTCACAGTATTTCTGCTCCTTGCAGGCTCTTAAATATGAGAAGATTTTGAAGACAGGGTTGAAAAAGATCTTTAGGAGTTCTGAGGCAGCTTGGTAGCAAACCTAGTGAAGGAAAGGGCATAGTGAGTATGGAAATGAGATAGCAAATTAGCCTGAAGAAGTAGAAAAGCAGGTAGATCAATGGCAAAGGACCTGGCTGGGAGGAGCTGGGAGTAGGGGCAATAAATAAAACTGATGTATACCCTTGAAGACCAGTGTGTGAATAAAAATGCATGTCATTTGTCCTGCCTAGGGGAGGAAAAGACCCATAGCCAGAAACAGGTCATTTGGCTAACAGGACTCTGGAGCGAGCCCAAGTCAACCTTCTGAGTGCCAAGCAGACAAAGCTAATTAAAAATATATCATTTAGTAACAAGTGGGCTTACAACAGCAAATACAAAAGAAACCGAGTTATACATAATTGAATATGTAGTTTTATCTACCAGGCTGCTTCTTCCCAAAAAGATTGATGTAGTTACATGAAAAGACACAGTGAAAATACTGAATATAAATCAGAATTAAAAATTGATGCCTCTGGTATATACAGAGGTTAAGTTTTTTTTCCGTTATAACAAGGAAGAATATCTACGTATCTCAAATGCAGCCCAGCTTACTTTTCCGGACAACTGCAACTTGACTATTCGAAGGTGCTTGATTTCCAGCTCATGGATCCTAATTATTTCTCTTCTCTACTCAGGGTTAAATATACCTTAATGGATCTTAAGTCTGCCTGACAAAGAGGCTGACTTAGAGACTCATCTTACCCATGACATACAATTATTAATTAATGAGTGTCAGCTGCATAAGGGGATTGCGGCTGATATGTGTAATAACGGAAAGTATTGCAGGCTGAATTATGCACTGTAGAACAGGAAAGATTACATTTTATTAGAATCATCAAAATTTCCTGTTTCCAAACTAATTAATTTAACTCTTTCTGTTGTTTAAACAAATTGTATTTATGTCTTTCAGGTTACTGCAATTTCCTTCTCACAAATAAAATGCCTGTGTCTTTTCATTAAGAGCAATAAGCTTCCTTCCTACAACAGTTAAATTCTATTCTGGTATCACAGTTTATCCTTTTTTACTATTGGGTGGGGGTCAAGTTGAGTGTGCATTGTTAATCTTTGAAGCTTTAGTCAGTGTTGGCAGCCCAAAGTGACCAAGAAGCTAACAGAGAGAGAAATCTCTGTAGGCTCCCCCAATCCTCTCTCCCAACCAAAGAAAAATGCTTTGCGACAGAGTGACAATTAACCCTGCTTTTCCCCTTTTGGGACATTCTCTCCACCTGAACATACTCTGCTTATCTAATATTATCTGAGACTTTATCTGAGAATGTTCATCTCATGAGAGTATTCTTTTGAAGTTTGAGATCTTATTAAAGCAAAGGATGTCTGATGACCTTAGCTTCAACCAGCTGAACTATATCACAGACCAGATGTGCAGAATCTCCTGGGGAAAAGATCTGTTTAAAAACCAAACCAAAACAAAAATCACAATGCTTCAAGCTAACTATATTGACTTGTTTCCATTAGGGATATCACAATTTTTGGAATGCATTCTTTATAAGAATTTACAATGTAGGCCTCCTTGTCCAACCACTGGACTAGGTAGACATACCGAATAAGATTTTCACACTTTTTTGATATAGAGCTGCATGAGCTGTTTGTATATTTTGGAAATTAATCCTTTGTCAGTTGCTTCATTTGCAAGTATTTTCTTCCATTCTGAGGGTTGTCTTTTTGCCTTGTTTATGGTTTCCTTTCACTTATCTAATCATAAGTGAAGCTCTTTGGTGAATATTCCAGGCATCCTGCAGGTTTCTTGAAGCAATAACTTCAGACAAGGGAGTAATTTTGTACATCTCAGTTCACAGCATGGAGAGGGAACTATATTCAAAATGAAATATGCTAATAATACATGTTTAAACAGGGATTTAACTTTAGGGTTGTAATTACTTGCAAAAAATAAAAGGTTTCACATATAACCCAATATTTGTATCAACATAGATAGACTATATAAATAATTAATTCTAAAAACTACTTAATTCCTAGTATGAGGGATTATATTATCCTCTATTCTTCCCTTGACTTTGCTTTTTTACACACAAGGCCTTTAGTCAATAAGCCCTTCAATATTATCGACATCTCTGGGAAAAAATTTCACACTTATTGCTTAATTATTGCTGTCCTTATTGTGGGAGGTGTGAGGAAAGTACACAGAAAGCAGGAGAAACTTATCACTTTAATGGTAAGAGGGCTTCATAAATATGTCTCTATCTTTGCTCATGTTAATTAAAATGTGTTGGTAGAATCAACTGAGGCAAAATGCTACAAATAATTTTCCCTGGAAATTCTTTTATTTTCTTTTCCTCTTTGCTCAAAAATAATAAGAGTTTAACTACTAAGTATATATAACTAAAATTTTTTTAGATATATTATCTGATGTGTAAATATGCATAGTTATGAGCCAATCAATGCAAGCAACAGGTTTATTATTTCTGAGAGTGTTTAATACTGATAATATTTTGAGCATGACTATTGTTGTATTGTTGGTAACACAGTACCTTGAACTTATATAGCTCTGAGTTAGTTTATCTTGTTAATAAGGATTTCAATGATTAACATTCATTCATTCACTCAAAAGAAACAAATGTTTCTTGAGTTCCTACTATGTGCCTGGCACTCTCCTAGGCAATGGAAATACAATAGTGGCAAAGCATAACAAGACAAGCAAAAGGAAAGCAAGAAAAGTAAGACAGCCAGAAAGAGGGAATTAAGTGAACTACAGTGTATTCATTAGAATACCCTCTCTTAATATCGAATAGTTTTGCATAACCTAGATATTGACACTAACACAAAAAATTGACATATTTCACTTTTTTTTTTTTTTTTTTTTTTTTTTTGCGGTACGCGGGCCTCTCACTGTTGTGGCCTCTCCCGTTGCGGAGCACAGGCTCCGGGCGCGCAGGCTCAACCGCCATGGCTCACGGGCCCAGCCACTCTGCGGCATATGGGATCCTCCCGGACCGGGGCATGAACCCGTGTCCCCTGCATCGGCAGGCGGACTCTCAACCACTGCACCACGAGGGAAGCCCCCATATTTCACATTTTAAAAGAATAAGTTAAGCATAACTTATTTTACATATATGTCACTGAATTAACAAATTGTATAAAACGTGTTAGAAAGCAAACATCATCAACATGGCACCTTGGTTTGGGATAGGAATAAACACCTTACATTCTCATCAGTATAATTGTGCTTTGACTTGGAAATTGTAATAAACGTAAAATCTTAGTAAATTATAAATTAAACAATGAGTTAAGCTGTTATGGAAACCCATACAACCTGTTCTTAGCTTCAGAAATCAATACTTTGGAATTTTGAACGGAATAACTAAATAGTGCATATTGATTTAAAATCAGGGCCTATTTTTGTAAGTTGGATTTTAACATATAAGCTTAAAGATAATGAAAGATAAAAAGTAGTTTGCCAAAAATAAGAAATTTTTCAAAGCAGTATTTCTAAAGTAGGGATTGTTCATGTTGCAAAAACCCTTTCCCTAGGGATTCCTGCCACATCACCCTCACAGCAGACCCCAAAGTGTGCTGCCTTTCATGAAGTATCCATTTGTTTGATCTATAAAGGACTAGCTCTTGCTTTCCTCCTCTCAACAACAATAACACACACACACACACACACACATCTTTTCTTCTGAAGATACCTAGAGTTTCATTTAAATTGCTAATTGAAACCAACTTCAACTCTATTCCTTCAACACCACTTCTTTTTATAAGTATTTAAATTATCATATATAAAAGATGGAGAGACATGGGACAGATAGAAAGAACAGAGAAAGACAGAGAAAGTTAAAAGGAGAATTTTGAAGTGGGTACTTATGAACTCATTCCAATATTATGCGTTACCTTGACATAAGGGGTACCGGGAGGTTCTCAAATGGCCGAACTGCAAGTTATCCTCCCCTCTCTGCTCCCATGGGAAAGAATCTCTACCCAAATAAGCCCCACTCACTATCAAATGGATCAAGTGCAGCTCCCACCTATCTCTGAGTAGCAAGTTTCTGTTCCCTGGCAGAATTAATGCAAATAAGCCAGTCACAATCTCCCACAGGAAATGAGGACAGTCCACTCTTTTGATACTACATAGCTTCTGGCTTTTCACTGTTTCCAAGTGCAACCTCCATGTGGTTCTGTATGGCATGAGGTGTCCTCCTTCCCTGGCCTGTGAGTACCTGTGACTAAAAAACTGCTGTTGTCAATCTAATCTGTCCCGTGCTGGATGTCCTGTGTTCAGGCAATCCTATAACCCTAGAATGAGAATCCCTCCCTCATCCACAGAGTAAACAGAAGGCAATGAAACACCACTGCACCATGATATACATAAGAACTTTAAATATAATAAAAACATACCCCCCAAAACCCAGGCTTGGATATTTGGAAACAACCCACTTAAAATCTCACATCACACACAAAATATATTAAGGAATTACATTTTTTAAAAAGACATGCATACAATTAGAAGAAAGTAATAACAAAATGTTCAAATTTCTTGAAGAGAGAAATTTTAAAGTGTAAGTGATTTCTGTATATCAAAAAATGTACAAAACCAAATAGAAAAATAAATGCAGAGTGATAGAAGCAATAAAAAAAGAAAACAAGATTTAAATTTCTATGTGTCAGAAATCATAACAACTAGAACAAAATATTTGAACATTTGATAAATTTTGGAAAATATTTGAAAACATATAATAGGTATATATAAAGATAGTTTGTTACACAATAAAGGAAAGACAAATGCCACATAGAAAAAGCAGAAAATCTATGTGAGATTTTAAGTCACAATAAAAGAATTATAGTTGGTTTATAAATATATAAGTCTCTGTTTCATGAGTAATTAAGTTGAACATTTCCTCTAACAATGATTGCATTTTCCTGTGTCATTAGCAAAGATTTTAAAAGTGAATATATTCATTTACTTGTGAGTCTAATGAGACAGACTATCTCCTAGTGAGACTATATATTGCTAAATCTTTATAGAAAGCAATTTATATGTATTAAACTTACATATGTTCATACCTTTTATCAATAAGAAACAAGAACAAAAATTGTACACAGAGTTGGTTATCACAGCATAATTTATGAAAATGAAACAGTGGAAACAGTCTTATTTTCAAGAAGGGACTATTTGAAACCATGCTGAGGTACACACAAATGATGGAAAACCATGCAGCCATTAAAAGTTGTTTCATGAATAACTTTGTAATGCAGTGACAGTGACATGTTATAATATGTTGTAAAAAATAAATTATAATGAACTTTGTATAAACATCATATTTTAACTATGATGGTGAAATACACTCCTAGATAGAACGTAGTTAAGAAATTATCAAAATTCTAACAGTTGTTATCTCTAGATGGTACTTTTGAGATGCTTTTTATTACAATACATTGTTTTCATGTTGTGATTTCTCCAGCGAACGTGTGTTATTATGTAGAAAAAGCAATTTCATAACCAATGTCCTTTTTTTGAATTTAGAAAAAAAGTATAGTGTTGGGTCAAATGCTTCAGTAATTACCAAGTAATAGAAAATACAAGATACAACATTTACTTTGACAAAGATAAATTTGTTACATGAGAAGTGTAAGTTGGAAGTCAAAGTGCATAAATTATTCCAAATTCCTAAGTAAAAAGTAAAGGGATTTGGGGGCTTGTTTTCTTAACTTTTGCTTTGATTTTTTTGTTTGTTTTTTTAGTTTTGGAGACTGGAGAGTTGAATAAGTTTCTAGGGTAAGTTAAAAGCCCTAATGGAGGTAAAGATGGAGTACTAGGAAGGTGCCGTATTCGCATCTCCTCACAACTAGGGCACCTACCAGGCACTGGGGAGGAGTGAGGGGGGAAGAGAAGTGGAGGCTTGACGGGACAGGCGCCCCTGAGGGGCGGCTGGGGGAGGGGAAGGGATCCCACGCCCAAAGGGGTAAATTGGGGAACCATTGGGAGGGCAGAGGATCAAAAGGGAGCATGGCCAGGTTTCCCCTGCCCACTCGGGCCCCTAGGAGAACCTGCTGAGACGCCGGGCCTGATCCTCTGCCCACCGAGGTCCCCTCCAGCCGTGCAGGTCCTGAGGGAGCAGGAGGGAGGGAAGGGGGAGCAAAAGTAAAGGCCGGACCTCCGGAACCGGCACCCCTGAGGGGTGGCTGGGAGAGAGGAGGAGTTCCTACACCCAGTGGGACCCACCCACAGTTAGGGGTCCAGCAGCAATGGGGGAGACCCTGGGGGAGACAGTAGGGGAGGGGTGCAAAAGTACGGAAGGGAGTGGGGCCAGTGCTTTCCCTGTCCCTCTTTGGCTCCCTGGCCTAACCCTCTGCCCTAGGAGCCTCCTCCTGCTATGCAGAGCCCAAGTCCCACCCCTACACCCCCACCTAGGGCCCTACCTCTACACTCAGAGACCCCCTGCAACAAGCTGGGACTAAACCTCACCCACACACCCTCATTCAGGGGCCTACCTCCAAACTCCATACTCCACACTCCAGAGGCCCTCCTTTGGGTGTGCTGCCTCTTCCCTTCCATGCAGGTCCTAAGCAGAGTCCCCGCCCCACGCTTGAATGTTGCCCCGACTAGGCCCCACCCCATGCTCAAACATCACCCCCCACCGCCTAGGTCTTGCCCAACCCTGAACCCCACCCCTGCCTAAGTCCCACCCCTGCCTAAACTCCGTCCCCATAGCCAAGACTTTTTTTGTTTTTTCCTCTTTTAGATTGGGGTTCTGTTTTACCTTGTTGATTCATTGTTGTTGATTCTTTTATATCTTTCTTTTTCTTAACAAATCTTTTATTTTTCTAATTTTATTTTATTCTTTATACTTTGTTATTGTTTGCTCCTCTGGCTTGTTCCCCCCTTCTTTTTCTTTTTTCCTATCTCAGTTGTGGTTTTATTTTACTTTGTTGTAGCTGTTTCACTTATAGTTTTATTTTTCCTAATATATTTTTTATCTTTCTAATTTTAGTTTGATTTTTATTCTTTGATATAGTACTGTTCCTTTTTTCCTTTTTTTTTTCTCTGTGCCACGATGTTTGCAGGATCTTGGTTCCCAGGCCGGAGGTCGGGCCTGAGCTCCTGTGGTGCCAGCTTCAATTCCAAACCTCTGGACTAACAGAGAACCTCAGACCCCAGGGATTATCAATCGGAGTGAGGCCTCCCAGAGGTCCTCATCTCAGCACCAAGACCCAGCTCTATCCAACTGCTTGCAAACTCCAGTGCTGGATGTCTCAGGCCAAACAAACAGTAAGACAGGAGTATAGCACCACCCATCGAATAAAAAATGAAATGACAAAAAAATGTTACAGATGAAGGAGCAAGGTAAAAACCTACAAGACCAAATAAATGAAGACAAAATAGGCAACCTACCTGAAAAAGAATTCAGAGTAATGAGAGTAAAGATGATCCAAAATCTGGGAAACGGAGAAAATATAAGAAAAATTTAACAAGGTGCTAGAAGAACTAAAGAGCAAACCAACAGTGATGAACAACACAATTACTGAAATTAAAAATACTCTAGAAGGAATCAATAACAGAATTACTGAAACAGAAGAATGGATAAGTGAGCTGGAAGATAAAATGGTGGAAATAACTGCCAGGGAGCATAAAAAAGAATGAAAAGAATTGAGGACAGTCTCAGAGACCTCTGGGACAACATTAAATGCACCAACATTCAAATTATAGGTGTCCCAGAAAACGAAAGAAAAAGATAGGGTCTGAGAAAATATTTGAAGAGATTAAAGTCAAAAACTTCCCTAACATGGAAAAGGAAATAGTCAATCAAGTCCAGGAAGCACAGAGAGTCCCATACAGGATAAACCCAAAGAGAGACATGCTGAGACACATATTAATCAAATGATCAAAAATTAAATACAAAGAAAAATATTAAAAGAAGCAAGGGAAAGCAGCAAATAACATACAAGGGAATCCCCGTAAGCTTAAGAGCTGATCTTTCAGCAAAAACTCTGCAAGCCAGAAGGGAGTGGTGGGAAATATTTAAAGTGATGAAAGGGAAAAACCTACAACCAAGATTATTCTACCTGGCAAAGAATCTCATTCAGATTCGACGGAGAAATTAAAACATTAACAGACAGGCAGAAACTAAGAGAATTCAGCACCACCAAACCAACTTTACAACAAATGCTAAAGGAACTTCTGTAGACAGAAAACACAAGAGAAGGAAAAGACATACAAAAACAAAGCCAGAACAATTGAGAAAATGGTAATAGGAACATATATATCAATAATTACCTTAGGGCTTCCCTGGTGGCGCAGTGGTTGGGAGTCCGCCTGCCGATGCAGGGGTGCCCCGATCTGGGAAGATCCCACATGCCGCGGAGCGGCTAGGCCTGTGAGCCACGGCCGCCGAGCCTGCGTGTCCAGAGCCTGTGCTCCGCAAGGGGAGAGGCCACAACAGTGAGAGACCCGCATACCACACACACACAAAAAAACTAAATAAAATGTGAGTGAAATTTAGGAGAATAGGTGGAGGGAGATAAGATTAGTATATTAAGTTTTACAGATCCAGTGATTTCTGAAAATCATGTGAATTAATGTATATTTTTAAGGTCAAAGGTTCACTCACAGGTCTTAGTAATGATACAAACTTCTCTTGTAAACTTCTTTTGTATCTCTTTAATTAGGTAATGTTTGGGTGTCTGTGAATGGTTTTTAAATGACCTAAAAATGTAATTCATCATGATTTAGATGCCAAATGTGGATATTTGGGGAAGAGCTATTCGCCAATGTATTAATTAAGACAATATTTGAGCTTCTATTTCAACAATTAAGGATTTATTAAAACAAAACTTAAGCCTTGTGGAATGTACTGAGAAAATATTTCCTGAAGCCGGGCCTTAGCTAAGTAATTTAAGACTTTGCAATAATGATGCTAGTAAAATTCTGATATATTACTTCCTTCTAGTATTGATACTAGTGAATAATTTTAAAAAAAGAAAGAAAAAAAGAGGTCTCAGTTAGCCCAAATCATTACTGTTAGCATAGGAATGTTAAAACAATTCTAATTAATCAATAAGCAAAATAAGCACACTTATTATGAGAAATCTAAATTGCTTGTTTAGGCTAGTGTGAGTATGCATGTGTTTGTGTAGGTGTGCATTTCTTCTATGTAGATTTTGTTGATATTTCTTTAAATATTATTAATTGTGACCTTCCAACCAATATTTCCTAAGTATTATGGACTTCAATTGCTACTATGGTTAGCCAAAGCAAATTTCATTTCACTTTATGTTTTTAGTCTAAGGCTGCATACAGCTGAGCTATTGAAAATAATAGTAACTATCATTTGTATATAATCTTTATAACTTAAAATTACATTTAATTCTTATATGGCAACTTTTGAAGAGACTTAAACCAACTTAAAAATATGGGAACTCCCATAGTCAACTCTGCACAACTCCTATGTAACAAATCACAGTGCAGAACTGAAAATAATTTAAAAATTGTTTCTAAAAGTTTTACTTTTATATCTCTAAGAGCTTTAGAGAAAATTAATTTCATAGCCACAATATAACCTAATAAAAACACTGTTGCTGTCTTCCCTGTTGCTCCCTTCCCCACTTCTGGAGCCTCTCCTTTTATTTCTTAGAACTTACTGTGGAAGTTTGCTTCCCCTTTTATTCTTTGCCTCCTTGCTCTCTACCCAGTATTTTGCTTTGGAATCATAAGATACGTACTGGTGACAGGTGAAGTTTCTTTGTATTGGAATAAGAGGGGGGAAAGAAAGGAGAATTTGACTTGGCAAAGATAGAAATTTTATGAGGTATGGATGGAATGAAAAATCAGAGACACTCATATAGGCATCATAATTCTCATTTTTCAGATTTGGAATCTGAAGGTCAGAGAAACAATTACTAGCTGAGGAGAAACTAGAAGTATGTGAGATCATTGCTATTCCAAACTTTCTATTTCAATCTTAGTGCCTTTCTCTGCTTATCACATAGATTTTGGCTACTCTTAGTTATAAAAAATATTTTAAAAATAAGAAGAAAATTATTTTAGATAATCATATACTGAAACTCCCTTACCATCTTCAGAACTTATTATACACAAATATGCATGTGAGTCACACATGTGCATATATGTTCACACACATACACCTTTCCATCTCAGTTGGCAAGTAACTCTTTTGCTGTCTACAACACTAATAACTGAAAAATGGAAAGAGATCCATTCTTAAAGGTGCCTGTGTAAACTTCATCACTGGATTTAACCCGCAATCCCTGAATATTTCAGAAAGACAGACAAAATAAAAACAGAGTAGCCAGAAAGAGTGACATGGTAAACAGATTTGTGTCAAAGACTGGTAGTGCTCACATATATCTGACTGATTCTCTTTCCTGGTTATACAACTAGGCTACAGGTTCTGACATCTCTTGTAATCAGATGTGACTCTGTGCTGAATTCTAAGTGAAAGT
Source organism: Delphinapterus leucas (assembly GCF_059928025.1). Classification (NCBI taxonomy): domain Eukaryota; kingdom Metazoa; phylum Chordata; class Mammalia; order Artiodactyla; family Monodontidae; genus Delphinapterus; species Delphinapterus leucas. The sequence continues at coordinate 42,173,752 of NC_143136.1, read as the reverse complement.
AATACATCCATACTACTACCAGTGTTGGTTTTGTATATCTCCCATGCCCCAGTCAGACCTCTTACCCATCTCCCAGCTGAATAGATTGGGCTTCAGGGATCTGGAAGAGGGTGAAGCTACAAGATAGAAAGATTCTGGGCTCCCAAATAAACCCATAGGAAGGTGTGAATAAAAAATAATCATTTACTTTGATAACCTACAGATATTTGAGAATTTGTGTGAATTATTTAGAGTAGCTAAATCAGGCGTCTGAAGGACAGTGCTGACATGAAAATATAGAATAATATTTAGGAAGGATATTTAAGAAGAGAGAAGGTGGGAAAGAAAATGTTTCTTTTTTTTTTTTGAAAATGTTTCATTCTTTTTGTCACTGTTTTATTTCTTTCACTTTTTTGCTGGTATTTTCTTTAAGGTCACCAGTTCATTCTTACTTTTCCTCTTCGAATCTCTTTGTGACAATGGCCACAAAGTTCATGCAGTCTCTACCTTCTATTGTTTATGCTATCCTTTGGTGTTTCTAAGTTCTCGGACACACTGACTTACAACAAAATAAAACAAAACAAAAAAAGACTTGGTTCTTTCACTGACTGTCCAACATGTGGTATCTGTAGGGTTATTAGATTTGGCAATGGAAGTTAATTAACCATAAGATATCTACAGGATGGATAAGAAACATTTGATTAGGGACAAGGCCCTGGGATCTGCCTCATAACACATAGAAGCCCAGGAGGCCCTTGAAAATGTAAAGACACAGTAGGAGCCCAAGAGTCCATTGAATGTGCTAGGATCCAGGCATCTATCTACCTTAGGAAGAAGGCTACAGAATTTGGGGAACTGACATGAGGTGAACAGAGTGTTTCTATGTTCACCACAAGCGAAAATATGAGTCAGAAAGTACAATTTCTTTTATATAAATACCATTATGAGTGCAGATGCAGAGAGCAGATCTAAAGCTGTATCTCAGATTGCAAGACACATTCATGCTACAGAGGTTTCTATATTCTAAGGATCAGCCCAAGTGTTTGACTATAGACTATGTACATTTACATCTGGATAGAGATATAATACTTGAGACAATCAGATAAATATGAACATATCTTGAAAAACAGACTGAGGGGGCATTATCATCCTGCCTTGAGTATAGCCTACACTCCTCTCCCACTTAGTAATAATATTAGCTAACAATTGCTGAGTGTCTACCATGAACTCTGTATAATAAAACACCTCAGGCTAGACTTTTAGAATTAAAAAACAGATTCAAATATGCTTGCTGGGTACAAATTAATAAGTATATACTGTGTCCAACAAAATGAGATGAGGTATCGGTAGATAAAACAAGCAAAAAAATCATGTAATCTTTGGAAGCCTAAGAGTTCTGGCAACAACAGCCTGATGAATCAAATAACAGGAGAAGATTCTGACTGGAGCAAACTGAAGCCTCATTAGTGGTGTCACATCTGCTTAGGGATACAGCTTTCCTTATGGTCTGAATTCAAAAAATCCCCAAATAGAGCAGTCACGCACTCCACAGAGACCATTCCTCACAGTGTCTGGTGCATGCCCAGGGGGGATTCATGCAGAAAGTGTTGGCATCACAATATGTTGCCAGGCCAACATGAGGATTGGGCTTCCAGCCCAGTAGCACTAAGTACCAGGAGGAAGGAAAGGGGAACTGCTGGCAGCTGTTATGTCTCCACGCAACAACCTCCCCCCACTTTAGTCTTGAAGGACGCAAACAGTCTTCTTACATCTGGGACAGGAGTTGCCATCGCAGCTCATGTAGCCCTGTCAGGGGGCTACATCTGGAATAATATAAATATCAACAGAGGTTTTCATCCAGGGACAGCTCAAAGCTGTCAGGTAAAAAATGAAGGGGAGCACACAAGTGTTCAAGGGACTCAAGCAAGCATGTTTCTGGATTATATCCACTTTTGTTATCAGACACAGTGAAGCTTGAGAAACTCTCCTTCCTTCCACAGTAAGACCTGATCATTAACAATGTATTTTAGCAACTTCACTCGGATGCAAATTTTTCATTCTTTTACTTCTCTAGCCTTAATATGGTCCTTAATCTGAAGAAATGGCTCATATTAAAAAAATTTATTTGAACATTATTATGCATATATATACTAATATCACCCATGAATATGTGTTATTATTTGTTTAGAACAAATTAGGATATGTAAAAGGCAGGCACTTTTATGCCCATCTGAAAAGTGGGTCTACTCCTAATTACATTAGAGTGTGATGTATTAAAATAAATAATACATGCTAGAAGTCTTTAGACCAGTCCTTGAAAATAATAATCACTAAGTAAATGTTATCTTTAAACTGCTCATTTTTTCAGTATTCTGACAGGTCTTTATCCATATTGCAATCCTTTTTCATGTTCCTTGCTTCTATCTTTTCTATTTTTTTCATTTAAATAAATTTTGATATGTGGGATTTATTCACAAAATACTAAAACAGATTATCTTGGTGTAGGTCTGGGCACTCTGCATATTTAAAAATGTTCATAGCCTTTCTCACACTTCTGAGTTAAAGATGTAGCATTAATATTTGGACATCTCTTAATTATCCACGTTTTCTTCTCTTTATTTCTACACTACTGTAGAAAGTTGATGCCTTCTATTTTAAATAAAGGAATCACAAACTTCTTAATCATTCAGACATAAAATCTTGGTGTCATAATCATCATTTACTGCTAACTCACTGCTGTCACTCCAAAGTAATGGCTAAGTCCGGTAGAGCCTATCTCTGTGGTGCCTGTCGACACTGTGGATTACAAGTTATGTGTTCCAGTCAGAAAAGTCAATTTCAAATAACAGAAAAGCAGCCAAATCTGGCTTAAAATTTAATAAAGGTGATTTGTTGGCATATGTATTTCCAGCTTACAAATGTAAGGATGATATCAGGGTAGTTTGATCAAGGTTTCTGCTCCATCTCTCTATGATTCTCTTGGTTACTCCTTCTTCTGTTGTAGGTTTTTTGTTTTATTTTGCTTGTTTTTGATTTTTGTTCTTTCCTTTTATTCAAGATGGCTGCTCCCATAGCAGGAAAATGGCCATAGCAATTCCAGTGTCAAACACACAAACCACCATACCCAGAAGGTGAGAGGATTCAGGTTTTCACAAAGATCACATCAGTGTATTGTTCTGCATTCTGATTAGTCATGTACCCATCTTTTAACAAGTCTCTGTGACTAGGTAACTGTGATGCACTGAGTGATTAAAAGCTGGGTTATGTGTCTCTCCTGCTCAGCTTGTATCTATCAGTGTTTGACCTGTCTTAGAATCTTCCTCATCTGAGTGTGGAAAAGTTCCATTCATCTCTACAGATACTGTACAAATGACTAAAGGTATGTCGATGCCCACCAGCCAATGACCACCAGGGACACGCCTGTAGTCAAGGATGTATTTTTTGAGGCAACGATGGAGATTGCTCATCATGAAGAACTGTGAGATGTCTTGGTGAAAGGAGTATTGGTAGTGGAAGGTTATAGTAGATGGGACTGTGTTTAGTGAATTTAATAAAGACTCAAGGAAGTAGAGGTTTCCTCTGGATTGAGAATTGTCATAAAGCTGGGACATTTCAGTGATTGGTATCTTAAAATTTAATATCTAGTAATGGGGGTGCATGAAGCTGCTTTTATCTTTCTCAAGTGGAATGGATTCTGAGCAGGCAACCACAAAATTTACCGTATTCTATAAATTGTATAAGGATACGAATCACATTTTACTAATTCTTTAAATCACATCCACAACACATTAAAATTGCTGCATATATAGTATGTGTTAAATTCTTATTCATTGACTCACATTGAAAATTATTCTTCAGATGAATCAAGTGACCCTATTGAATTTTATGTGGTTTACTCAAGATTTAGCCTGATGATAAAAATACCTATCAGTTATAAAATGTTAATTTTGACATGAAGTATTTTAGGGACTTTACATTCATTAAAACATTTAGCCCCCAACAAAATTAATATATCTGTACTGTTTTTCTCATTTTGTGAAAGGGCAAACAAGACTGAATAAAGTCTAATACTTTAGTCAATGTCATGCAAATAGCGTATGGTCATATTTGTATTTTTATACTAGGTACCAATGTTTCTTTAGAGAAATATGAACATTCTGGATTTATAGAAATCTGGTTTTGCAAAAGCTTTAGCAGCAGCAAGACACAAAGCATACGATCCTCTAATATCTGACTTCAGAAACTATATGCAATTCAGAGTGCTCTTCATATGATGGGAAATGTTAATCTACTAAACAACACTCAGCTTCTCTATCATTGACGGACCATAATAAAGATCAAATCTATTTCATTATAAATGGAAAAATAAAGAAGCAGAACAAATGGGACATTTTCTTTGGTTACCCAATATCATAAACTACTGCATTTTTTATGACTATAGTCTCAATATTAATCTCTGAAGGTATTTTATGTTTAGTTTACTGAGCTTATTTCTTTGATTAAATTCATTTTCGCGCAATGCAAATGTCATACATCAGGGTTGATCTTGCTCTAACGTATGATTTTTTTCATTTTAATTTAGCACTTGTGAATAAGTCCTCATAACATGACCGCTGAACCTGAATCTCAGCTTCGCTGAACTAATGCACACAAATGCTCCCAAACCTTGAAAGTGCTCCAAGATGTAGACATTTTAAATAGGAAAGTTCTGTTTTCAATAAAGTCAAAAATTGTTAAGATATCTTTGGTTTTGCCAGAGATTGAGAAATAGAGGAAAGAAAAAAATGCAGAACTCAGAGGAAAATGATTACCAAAGACTTTTTTTCGTGCTGCATGGTATATTTTTAAAATTTATTTATTTATTTATTTTTGTCTGTGTTGGGCCTTCATTGCCGCATGCAGGCTTTCTCTAGTTGTGGCAAACGGTGGCTTCTCTTGCTGTGGAGCATGGGCTCTAGGCACGTGGGCTTCAGTTGTTGTGCCTTGTGGGCTCCAGAGCACAGGCTCAGCAGGTGTGGCGCTCGGGCTTAGTTGCTCCGCGGCATGTGGGATCTTCCTGGACCAGGGCTCGAACCCATATCCCCTGCATTGGGAGGCGGATTCTTAACCACTGTGCCACCAAGGAAGTCCTGCATGATATTTTTCATTGGAGTGTAGTGTAAACGTATTCTTTCATTCCTTATGACCAAGAAATGGACTATGGTCAATGTGGGAAAATGTAGTTTAAAAGAACTTTACGGTACCTTCTAAATCATAGAATATATAACCTACAAAAAGATAAATCTTATCCTTCTTGCCTCTCCTCTAGATTTCAAGAAACTCCTTGCATAGTTCAAACTTCCTTTCCAAAGACCTAATTTCAAATACTGCATTGTAATCTTCAGGGGCTTTCCATGTTATATCAGAGAATAGTAAATGTAAATGTAACATTTAAACTATCAGTAACTCATCCCGTAAGAACAGTTCAAAGGGAATACCACATTGAAGCTATTGACTGAGATGTGAAATTACAGAGGCATTACATAAAACTAACTTTTTTTTCTACTTTAAGAGGAATTTATGTGGGCAAAATCATTAAGCAGGGTAACCAGATAGGGCCTGATTAGCTACTTACAATTTAATTTTTTTTTTTTTTTGCGGTACGCGGGCCTCTCACTGTTGTGACCTCTCCCGTTGCGGAGCACAGGCTCCGGATGCGCAGGCTCAGCGGCCATGGCTCACGGGCCCAGCCGCTCCGTGGTATGTGGGATCTTCCCGGACCGGGGCACGAGCCCGTGTCCCCTGCATCGGCAGGCGGACTCTCAACCACTGCGCCACCAGGGAAGCCCACAATTTAATTTTTATAATGCACTTGCCAGAAGGAAATAATTTTGAAATTTGTTTTTTTATTCCATCAGGGTTAAAATTAAGACTTTCTTAGACTATTTAGTCAAAATAAGCAAGTATTCAGGTATCTTAACAGTGGTTTATAATCTGATCTACTTGTCTATTAAGAAAGAATCTCTTTCACAAGCTTAGCTATCCAAATAATTTTGAGGTTCCTTTAATATATATGACAAAAAGGTAATAAGATATGGTTTTAATTATAACACTGTAAAAATAAGTTTCCTTCATGACATTAACAGCTGTTCATAAAAAAAATAAAACAATGGGGAGCAAGTGTGTTTCATCCTTTACTGACAAGAAAAGTGATGTTTATAGAAACATTTTAATCACTTAAATTGTTGATGTAGCTTGATGGCAAACTGTCTCTCCAAAACATATGTTTTTCACTGTCTGAATCATATTTTTCCATCTCAGCAGGGAATTAACTTGAGCTGATGTTACCATAATAACAGAAAGATTTACTGATATTCATTTCTCAATAAACAGATGTTGACTTCTATAGAGGTCAAAATAGAAAGTACCTGAAAAGAAAATTGCAAGTTATTTCTACTAATGGCTATCAGATATTAAACAACTGATGTAATTCAGAGTGATTCATTAGAAAAATTTCTACTTTCCTTTTTTATATATAGACTAGCTCATACCAACTCCCTTTTAGGGCTGTAATTGTCATGTTTGTCCAATCTTTAATTCACTGCATTGCTTGAAAAATTATGATAAATATACACTCTTATTAACAGAGGTTTATTCCCAGGAACTTAGACATAGCCATTTAAAAACTACCGTAAAATGAGAAAATTCCTGTTTGAAATTTATTTCCAATGCTGAATGCAAAACTTACTGTGAAAATGGCCGCACACTTGGCATTTCCTGGAACAAAGTTTAGATCCTTTCATCATGAAAAGCATTTATGAAGAGTCTTCAGGTGTGTAACTCTTGGCAAGCTATTGTACAAAACGATTCAAAGGAAAGCTGCTCTCAGCTAGAAGTAGGCTATCTGTGAATTAGTGTCACCTCTGAGCTATGCTGATGATCAAATAGAAACCAATTATGAAGGTATGGAGAGTTGCCATTAAAACGGTGTTCACCACAAGTCATCCACTCCTTACCAAACTGCCAGGCTGAAGTACATGCAGCAAGGATCACCATGGTAGGGAAAGAAGTACCTGTCTTAAAATATACAATGCAGTGGTTGATTACTGGAAAGCATTAGAAGAGTTGAAACCCCAATGTGCTGCTCTCTGAAAGCATATATCTTTTTGAGTCAAGGAATGCTTAACACCCTAACAAATATTCATGTGAGGACCTGGATGAAGAAGAAGGGTATACAGAGTATTCCAAATCAATATGACAGAGAAGTAAAAACCTAAGAGGAATAGATGTGCTTGGCATTAACAAGGAACAATTAAAAGAATGATCTGAGAGTACATATGAAGACTAGGAGGAAGTATGCTTACATATGTGAAGTAGGATAAGATAATGATTATGGAAAGCTAAGCAGAGGGGTTAAATTTTAATTACAGATCTTGGAGAGACTTGCAGATATTTCAAATTTAACTTGCCTAAAACTGAACTTTTCAGTCTTTTCCCCATTTAGTAGGAGGAATCCTCACTCAGTCAGAGACTTGGAAGTCATTCTTGAAACCTACCTCGACATCATACCCACAAAATACTCATTCTAATCCTTCTAACGGAACTTCTAAAATATATCTTTCCACTTCTCTCCTTTGCTACTGCCAAGACTCCAGTCCAAGCCACAGTAATTTCTTGGGTGGTCACTACCTTAGCCTCTCAATTAATCTCCCCATTTCATCTCTTGCCAATTCTCTTATCCATTCTCTATATAGAGCAGGAGAAATTAAATATATATATATATATATATGTGTACATACATACATTTTGAACGTATCAATCCTCATATTAAACCCCTTCAATGGCCTCTCATCCTCTTAGAATAAAATCCTAACTCCTTAGTGTGGCCTATAAGGTCCTGCATTACTTTGCCCCACCAACTTCTCCAATATTACCTGTTCCACTCTTCCTCTCACACACAGTGATTAAGACACTCCGGTCTTCTTTCTGTTATTTGGAAAAACCAGGTTTGTTTTTGTCTCAGGATATTTAAACATGCAGTTTCCTTTGCTTGGCATCATCCTTCTCTTCTTAGCTTGATTGATTTCTTCTCATTCTTACATCTCAGTGTAAAATTCACTTCTTCAGAAAAGCAGTCACCGTTCACACAACAAAAATTGTTTCTACACATCTTATTATTCAACTCCATATCCCTTATTTCAGTTTGAAGTTTAAAGCACATACATTTTTTGCATGCTCATCTGATTAATTTCATTTTTTCCCAATATATTTTCATCCTAGTAAGGGTAAGGGACATATCTGTTTTGTTCACTGCTTTATACATAGGGCTGAGCCCAGGATGGGAAGAGATCAGGCTTTCAAGACATGGTTAGATAATAAAATATGACTGACCTTTGGGATCCTTTCATTTCTCAAGTGAGAAAAATGACATTAATAGTGATTAACTTTATAAAAGCATACAGTGAATCAGTACTGGAGATAGAACTCCTGGGTTCCAACCAAGTATTAGTTTTGTTCACTTTACTGCACTTATTTGCTGTATTAGGTAATAGAAAATCATTGTGGGTTTTTGCCAAGGTGGTGGGAGTGAAGGTGGGTAGGCGGTACAGGTAGTGGGGGGAAGAGTATATATGGCATGATACTCATTCTGGAAGGTACCACATATTCAATAGGCTTTACAAAGCCTATTGCACAAGCTTCTTTGGACTCTGAATACTTCCAGTGTAGGGGCTTTCACTTATTTCGTGAAACCGCTCACTCCTTTGCCAGAGTTTTACTTTTATAGAGCACTTTTTAAACAGTGAGCTAAAATCCATATAACTCTATTTGATCTTAATTATGTCCTCTTATAAAATAAAATGGATCTTGATAACATGGGCCATATTCAGTAAAATGCATTCATTACATATTGAAAACAAAATTTCGAGTTTGGTAAATTGATCTAATCAGATGGAAATTTATGTTTGAGTAAATATCTATCTGCCTATCATCTAGAAGGATGAAGAATCCCATAAAAACAGTTTTGTAAGAACATTTTTTATTAGAAGTAATTGAAATGGATCCGTGTAATCAGCAAATAAATATTTTCAATATAAAATTTATAAGAGAAATGAAAATGATAATCCATTATCACCAATCATCAGTGCTAAAAAGGTTTTCTTTATATTAGTATCATTTATAAAGTTAAACCGTATATGAATAAATACTATAATATGTAATTGATCAAAGACACTATTTTTGTATCTAAATCCTGAAGTAGGGTAAAATATGTATATATACAATTTCAGAAGCCTGATGGCTACATTTGAATGAGAATGAAAATCAATAGTTAGTAAGCTTTCAAGTGTACTGTGAAGGAAAAGATGGGAAAAGATACCTGAAACTTCTTAGAACTGAAATTTAAAATACTAAGAAAACTTTCAACTTAAAGCAGTTTGACTTTGAAGAATTAATTCTACAAAACTTATCTGGAGATTGAAAACCGCTTGGTAGTCATTATTTATCATGACACTTTGATGTCACAGAAAATAATTATCTTGCAAATGTTTAATGTAATAAGCTATACCTGATACGTAGTAAAATCTTTCTTGTGAAAGATGAAAAGAAGAAGGAAAAACATAATGCATCCTCTGCTGCTCCACAAAAGGATTCAAAAGATGAGTTCAATTTTATGTGGGGTTTTCCTTAAACTTTTTATTATGGAAATTTTCTAGAATTCAGAAAAGTTGAAGAAATTGTAAAATAAGCACTATATATCCACGACCTAGATTCAATTATTATTAACATTTTGCCAAATGTGCTGTGTGCATATCAATGTGTGTATCATTTATGCACATACACATTTTTATTTGTTTTTATAGGACCGTTTAAAAAAAAGCTGGAGACATCATGGAATTTCACCTTAAACAATATCAACGTGCCTTGCCCCCAAATAAGTGCTTTCTCACACATAACTACTGTATCATTACCACAGTTAACAAAAATTAACAATAATTCTCTAATATTAGCTTAAGTCAAGTAAGTTCATATATAATACAAAGTCTCACAAGTGTCCAAAAAGGGTCCTATAAAACTTGGTAGTTTCAAATAAGGATTTAAACCAAAGTGCATTTGGTGATTATATCTTGTTCCTAAAAGTTCTGTATCTTTGCTTCCTTTTATTAACCTTTTGAGAAGATTGTTAGATGTCTTGTAGAATGCCCCACATTCTGCATTTATGATTGTTTCCTTATGGTGTTATTTACCCAGTTTCTGTCCTCTGGTAGTCCTATAAACTAGAAATTTTATCTAAAGTATTTATTACATTTAGATTGTGCATTTTTTGTCCAGAATACTACCTAAGTGATGCTTTTGTACTTCACTTTGCATCAGATGAGAAGGTGTGTAAATTCTGGTTGTGCTCTTATAGGTGACATTCACTTTCATTACTTAATAAAGTGGTAGTAACTAAATGTCATTATTTTAAGATATCTATATCTGTATCCATCTATATATATATTTGAATTTATAATTTGTGAGGTGATATTTTGGCATCATGTGAATATTGAATTCCCCAGCAAAATTTTACTTTATGGCTTTAGCATCCATCTATGATACTTTCCTCAATTCATTATTGTTATTAGAGGCTTCATAATGTTTAATTTACATTTATTAGCCAAAATTGCTTTGTAAAAGAAAAGAGTCTTCCTCATTGTCTACAGGTGAACAACAGTATCTCCAAAAGAGAGTAAATGTTTAATTTCTCATTCTATTATTAAACTAAGGAGTTTGTATAACATCCACTTCCAATGTTTGAAATTTACTTTGTTTTTCCTGCTTCCTTAAAATCTCTACAAACTCATGAATATTTATTTATTCAAGATGTTACCAATTACAATCATTATTCTTTTTAATGTTCAAATTGTAACAAACATGGAGAATGGGATTTCCTTCAAGTTGGCTCCTGTGTCTTTTTGACATTCTTTGCATTAGTTTTTTAGTACGTCTGTGCTTTCTGTTATGACAAAATATCCCAGATTCACTTTGTGTTTTCCCTGTCCCAAACACAGAATCAGCCATTCCTCCAAGGAAGCCTGATTCATTTTAGTCTCAATTAATGTTTAGAAATGTATACAGGACATTAAGTATGATTTCTGTCACTAGATTGCCATTGCTTTTAGGACCCTGTTATGTACAGAGCCAGATATGTTTTTAAATTACACATTCATATTGCTATTCCAAAATCAAATTTAACATTAATTTTTTTCTTGAATTTTCTGATTTATATTGTGTTTTTTGTTTTTTGTTTTTTTTTTTGCGCTACGCGGGCCTCTCACTGTTGTGGCCTCTCCCCTTGCGGAGCACAGGCTCCGGATGCACAGGCTTAGCGGCCATGGCTCACGGGCCCAGCCGCTCCGTGTCATGTGGGATCTTCCCAGACCGGGGCACGAACCCGTGTCCCCTGCATCGGCAGGCGGACTCCCAACCACTGCGCCACCAGGGAAGCCCTGATCTATATTGTTATCTCTCTTCTTTCCTATTGAAAATACTAGTAATACAATTCTTTGATTTATTCTATGATATACATAATATACTCTCAAAACCACAATACATGTTCTACCAAAAATATTGAGTGATATTTAATATTTATTATTTAGAATAATTCCAGTGATTCCACTGGTAACTGCTACACTCACATATACATACATTATTTTTCTTCATAGTTTTAAGAAAGGTAACATAATATCTATAGTTTTTGTTTTATCACTTAAAAAATTTTGCAGATTTATACATATCAGTGCAGAAATTTTCCTTACTCTTCTTCCAGGCCTCCATTGCATGGATATATGATATATATTTAAACTTCCTGTTAAGTGACATTATTTTTAGATATCTGTTATTCAGTGTCATGTATGTTTAGAGGTTTATTTTGTTTAAATGTCTTTACTGTTTAATATTGTGTTAATATTGTATTAAGTGTCATTTTAATATTAAATGAGAAATATTATATCCCAAATGAAGGTTAAAATTAATACAGGTATTATTTTTAAGAAAAGGAGGATCTAAGTTAATAATCCCCAGGGGATTCTGTTGTGAGATGAATTGTGTTTCCTCACCCACAAATTCATATGTTGAAGTCCCAAACCCCAAGTATGTTTATCCCTTGGTATCCACAGGGGATTGGTGTCAGGACACCTCAGCCCCACCACAGACACCAAGACATGATGCCCAAGTCTCATAATAAAATGCCATAGTATTTGCATATAACCTATGCTCTCTTCTCATATACTTTAATTTTTTTTTAATTTTTATTTCAGTATAGTTGATTTACAACGTTGTGTTAGTTTCAGGTGTAAAGCAAAGTGAATCAGTTATACATATACATATATCCACTCTTTTTTTAGATTCTTTTCCCATATAGGCCATTACAGAGTATTGATTAGAGTCCCCTGTGCTATATAGCAGGTTATTGTTAGTTATCTATTTTATATATAGTTGTGTGTATATGTCATTCTCTAACTCACAATTTGTACCTCCCCCATTTATCCCCTCAACTCTAGATTACTTTTAAAAGCTAATACAATGTAATACAATGTAAATGCTATGTGAATTGTTGCCTGCTTGCAGCAAATTCAGGTTGCTTTTTGGAACTTTGTGGAATTTTTAAAAAAATATTTTTGATCTGTGGTTGGTTGAATCCAAGGATGCGGAACCAGGTTGGTGAACACATGGAGGTGCTGGGAGAGTCACGTGCTCAGAGAGGACATGACAGCTCTGCAACTTTTCCCCATGTCTTGCCCTAAGCATTTCTTCCATTTGACTCTTCATGTGTTGTATCCTTTTTAATACACCAGTGATCAAGTAAGTCAAATGTTTCTCTGAATTCTGGAAGCCACTCTAGCAAATTAATTGAACCCAAGGAAGAAGTTGTGGGAACCTCTAATTTACAGCCAGTTTTAAGAAGCATAGGTAAAAGCCTGGGCTTGCAACTAAAGTCTGATTTGGTGGTGAGGGGCAGTCTTATGGCACTGAGCTATTAACCTATGGGATCTGACGTTATCTCCCAGTAGACAGTGTCAGAATTGAATTGAATTCTCAGACACCTGTTAGGGAATTGCTTTGTGTTGTGTGGGAAGTGCTCCCGTCCCCCAACATGACACTGGAATTGGATCCAGGAATTTAAAAGACCATTTAAGCCATCCAGTCTGTGGTACTTTGTTATAGCAGCTCTAGCAAACTAATATTTATTTCTTCCTTCCTTATAAGCTGTTTTATGGGGAAAAAAACCACACTCACAAAAATCTTGATGTATAATTTTTAAAACTGCTAGATTTGCTTATAATAATTGAGAGTAAACACTGAGTTTTGAGAATTACCATTTTTCACTTAGTTCTGCCATCGCTTAACATACACTATCATTTTTAATTTTTATATTTCTTTCTATTAAAAGTAATATTTCCTTCTTATGGTTTCTGACATATTTCCATACATATTTATATCCATTTAAAATAATAATGATAACAATAATAAAAATAGCATGTTACACTCCTATGACATGTACCTGCCACTTAATTTTAAAAGCTAATACTACCTGTAAATTTAAAGTCCTCCTTTTCCTCATGTGTCCAATCTCTGATTAGATCCTCCTTCCCCAAGGTAAATTTGTATTAATCAAATGTATACAAATTACACATACATACACATATAATTAATTTTCCCTATTCTAAAAACTTAGTGTTTATTCTATAGTTTTAAAGGTGTTGGGTACGGTGTTTTGTATGTATCTTATAAACAAAGCTTGCTAATTGCATTTTTAAATCTCCAATGTCTTTACTAATTTTTGTGTCTGATAGATCTCTCAGTTACCAAGAGGAACAAGTTACAATCTCTCACTTTATTGGTGATTAACTTTACTTGCTTCTGTTAAGATACAAATATGTATTTGTCTTTTATTTATTTTTTGTCTTTTATTTATTTTTCTGATATTAATATACTTTTCCAGTTATATATATATATATATATATATATATATATATTTTTTTTTTTTTTTTTTTTTGCGGTACGTGGGCCTCTCACTGCTGTGGCCTCTCCCGTTGCGGAGCACAGGCTCCGGACACGCAGGCTCAGCGGCCATGGCTCACGGGCCCAGCCGCTCCGTGGCATGTGGAATCTTCCCGGACCACTGAGCCACCAGGGAAGCCCTCCAGTTATATTTTCGTTAGAGTATCTTTGAGATATTTTACCTTACAATTTACTTTTAATTATTCTGTGTTCTTATTATAAATATACCTCTTCTAAGCAACTATTAGCAAGATTCTCATAATCCAGACTGACAATTTCTATTTTTTTAATTAGAGGGTTAGCTGATTTATATTGATTGTGGATTACTCTTACATGTGAATTTACTTATATTTCCCTATTTTTATATGATTTTTCTCCTTTATTTGCCTTTAAAATAATTAATTGTGTTATTTTCCTCACTTCACATTTTCCCTTGCACTGTATTGGAATTTACACAATTTCTATCCTTTCTGGTCACTGTAGAATGTTCTTTTACATTAATTTGTATATTTAATCTTTACCTTAATAATACAAGAGCCTTAGAAAAAATTTCATTACCATCTCACCTCTCCTCATTTATATGCAGTTTTATCCATATGGATATTTTAACCCCAGTATACATTATTTTGTTGCTTTATACAATAAAACTTTAACCTTATGTAAGCAAAAGTACACAAATCTATTTTTCTTTGTTCATCTTTTATTGTTTCAATTTAGATCTCTTTTCTGTGATCATTTTGCATATATATATGAAATTCCCTTAGAGAGAGTCTTTTGATAGATTTTTCCTAGTTTTTGTCTGAAAACGTCTCCTTTTGCTTCCATTTTTGAAAGTTAATTTTTTCATACTTATATTTTTAGATTAATTTTTTTCCGTTTGGCTTTTAGAAAATATTTCCATTATTTTACTGGCTTTCAATGCTTATTATTGAGAAGTCAGCTATATCTACATTTTAAAGGTAATTTTTCTTTTATCTTTGGCTCTATTTAAAAACACATCCATGTTTATTTTCTGGTTTAGTATAGAGTAGTCCCCCTTTATCTGCAGTTTTAGTTACCAGTGGTCAACCTCGGTCTGAAAATATTAAGTGGAAAATTCTAGAAATAAACAATTCATAATTTTAAATTTTGTGCTGTTCTGAATAGCGTAATGAAATCTTGCACTATCCAGCTCCATTCCACCCAGGATGTGAATCATCTCTTTGTATCCCACCCATTAGTCACAAAGTAGCCATCTAGGTTGTCAGGTAGACTGTCTCATCACAGTGCTTGTGTTCACGTAAGCCTTATTTTACTATTAAGTAATTATTAAATGGCCCTAAATTATTAAATGGCCCTAAATTATTAAATGGCCCTAAAGCACGAAAGTAGTAATTCTAGCAATTTGGATATGCCAAAGAGAAGCCATAAAGTGCTTCCTTTAAGTGAAAATGTCAATGTTCTCGACTTAATAAGGAAAGAAAAAAAATCGTATGCTGAGGTTGCTAAGGTCTACAGTAAAAACACAACTTCTATCCATGAGATTATGAAAAAGGAAAAAAAATTATGCTATTTTTGCTGTCCCACCTCAGACTATAAGAGTTATGGCCACTATGCATGATAAGTGCTTAGTTAAAATGGAAAAGGTGTTAAATTTGTACAAAGTATTTTGAGAGAGAGAGAGAGACCACATTCACATAACTTTTATTACAGCATATTGTTATAGTTGTTCTATTTTATTATTATTAATCTCTTACTATGCCTAATTTATAAATTAAACTTTATCATAGGTATATACATATAGAAAAAACATAGTATATGCAGGGTTCAGTACTATCTGCTGTTTCAGGCATCCACTGGGGGCTTTGGAACATATCCCCAGAGGATAAGGGAAGACTACTATAATACACCTAGTTGTGAAACATTTTGTTGAGCTTTCTGAATCTGAAGATTTGCATCTTTTTTCAATTTGGAAAAATACAACTGATTTCCCCTTCTAATATTCCTGTGGGAAACAATAAAATGTCATATAAAACATTTTTTAGGTTAGAGGTGAGAAACGGAAACAAGCATTGTTTTTTGGAATTATAGAATTTATGGCTAAATACTTTAAAAATATTGATTTCAGGTCCCTATACACACACACACACAGATTGAAGATCTACAATAATAGATATCACAAATTTTATCTAGTATGTGACAATTATAAACACCACACAATGCCATTTATGCAGTTCATTACAGCCAAAATTATTAAAATAACTACAATAAGATCAAGAAACAAGCATTGTTTTAACTTTCAACTACATAGCTTCATCTTAGCTTTTGAACAATTTCCTAGACCATTTCAAGGTTTTTTGGAGAAACACAGAGGTGCAAAGAATTTATCATCTTACAGAGGTCATTTAAACAACATACCACATGTCTCTAGCTCTGGGCTTCCTACGAGGTCAAATTTATTTTACTGGGAAAAAGAATTGCATCTGGAGGTTTCCAACTGAAAATATAAAATGTTGCCTTTAACTGTATATTTTAATCTATATAAAATGTATTTTCCTAATCCATTTGTCCATATGCTGTGTCATATTTTCTTTCTAAAGGGGGCAAGCATTCAGTTTTTTTAAAAATCCTTTTCCTTTTCAAAATGAGAATGAGAAAATTTCAATTGCATTCAAATAATTAAATGTAATGTTTGGACAAGAGCTTTAAATTTATCATTCCAAACCACATATTTTAGAAACAAGAAGACTGAAGTAATATTAAAAAAAAAAAATGGTTCTGAAGAACCTAGGGGCAGGACAGGAATAAAGACGCAAACATAGAGAATGGACTTGAGGACACGGGGAGGAGGAAAGGTAAGGTGTGACAAAGTGAGAGAGTAGCATGGACTTATATATACTACCAAATGTAAAATAGATAGCTAGTGGGAAGCAGCTGCAGGGCACAGGGAGATCAGCTCAGTGTTTTGTGACCACCTAGAGGGGTGGGATAGGGAGGGTGGGAGGGAGATGCAAGAGGGAGAGGATAGGGGGATATATGTATATGTATAGCTGATTCACTTTGTTATAAAGCAGAAACTAACACACCATTGGAAAGCAATTATACTCCAATAAAGATGTTAAAAAAAATGAATGAATGATAAATGCAGAACTCTAGTTGTAAACTAGAAACTTCTTAAATATGATCACTGTTTTAATCCTTCTCTCTATCCTCAAATTATTATACATGGAACCTGGTAAATAACTGGTCTCAGCTAATACTGAGGATATAAATGAAAGCATAATTCAAATTGAATCATATATACTATTTTTGAGATCTGAAAAGTTTATCCCTATCTTTTATCAGAACCTTCTGTTAAGGCAATAAAAACAACAACAACATAAAAACAAAACAAACACAAAAAACTTTGGGTATCCTGGCCTTTAAATACATTAGCAAGTGAAATAACCTACTTGCGCATAGAGAATTCCTCCTTTGTTCAAGTGAAAGCTAAAATTTTCTAAGCACTCTTCATAGGGTAACTCTACTGAGGAGCCACACAGGAATATATCTTCCAAGGTATGTGGCCTGGACCTTCCAACCTTCCTCCATAGGCAGGATTCAATCCAAGGCTGTGTTGTTTTGGACACATCTTTTTTGGTTTTTCTCAGTTCAATAGAAAACATCACCTTAGTTTTGCCATCCTCATCTTTGGTTCTCACTTCTCTTAAATGCGCTTTCCTTTTTTTTTTTCCTCACAATAAGAAAATACAAATATTTAAAATCTTTTTTGGTTCATTAGTTATTCCAATATGAAATAAACTTTGGCTCTATCTTCCCGTCATATTCTAAAGATGCTAAAATAAATAAATAAATAAAGTAAAGAAGAGTAAGTTTTATACTTTAAAACATCATACTTGATAATTCTGTAACAGTTATTAAGCATACTTAAAATTAGATATATTTTAAAAATACATTTCTGTCACTTATCTGAACCCAATGATTTCACAACTTTTATGTGAAGAAGTAGTACAAACAATATTTCCAAAATGTGTACATCTTTTGAATGAAAATTTTCCTTTGGAGGGAGGCAACATGGTCCTATTAAGAGTCAACATATTTAAAACACAAATTAAACTAGCTTATGTTTTCCAGTAAAATTGTTAGAGAAGGTCTCCAGGGTTTCTGAATGTCTTCCAAACTACCCAGTTTGATGTGATTCAGGGTATTTGAAAAAGTTCATACTGCCCAAAATTGCAAATTGATTAAAACATTTTTATCTATCTCTAAGGTGAGAAAACATGCTTTAATATTATAGTTTAGCTATATTCCTTAAGACTTTTTCTTTCAAATTTTATCATCTTATTGAAGCATTCCTAACAAACTGAAAAAAGTTTGGATTGATTAAAGGTCAAATCTTCTTAATGTTTGTAAAAAGAAAAAATTATATTCTCTTCTTCTGAACATTCTGATTGAGATTTTAAAATAGGTATGTAAAATAATTTGATAATGATCATTTTTATGCTATATACATCTCATATTATAAAATCATTAAACTTTGTCTTTGGGAGATGTAGGGAAGAGTAATTGAACCCCTCAGTCTATATTGCCTTAGGGACAACGATTTGAATCTTGAGTGAATAGAGGCATTTCCTCTCTCCCTTGAGTTTGAGAAGCTGCATATAAACTCAAAATCTTCAATTATGTTGGGTTTATTAGGTTTTTTTGTTCCTAACTTGAAGTGGAGGCACATAGTACATTTGTGAAAGGAAATAGTTTAGGAATCAACTCTCAGCACACAGAGGAATTCAAGATTTTGAGCATAATGACTAGTCCTAGAAGTTGGATTTGTAATTCTTCTAAGAAGCCTGACCTAACCTTCAACACCTCATCTTTTTTATTTCTAGCTCTATTAACATCCATTTCTTCCTTGTGCCTTACTTCTATACTAATACCTAAGTACATTACTTGTATTTATTTACATGTCTGTTTCTAACATTAACTGTGAATTCCTTGATGTCTGTATTGTGTCTTCTTTCTTAGTGTGCTGGAATTTAGCAAAATCCTTCCAATTAACAAATTTGCTAAAAACGTCTGCCACTTATATGGGAAAAAACTCTTAGGTTTCCAATTCATTAGTACAAAAGGGTTAGAAAAATATTATACAGCATTTATAAAACTATACCTATGGAAAGTTGTTAACTTGCATAATTTAGATAGGTGGTCTGAGCAGATCTTGTAGAATAGGAGATAGTATATATAGCTTGATGAATTATAAATCTGTTCACTCTTTTTTTCTTGTTAGCACATGTCTGCTTCTACCTTGTCCTTTCATATTGCTATTGTTACTTGTGCTTCCTGTCAATTAAATAGTTAAAGGTGGAAATATTAATATTAAAGTATGGGATACTGTCACATTCTCTGGAAATGAGGGAGGAGGGAAGAAATGTTTGAATGATTGCCTAATATAATACTTATATTAGAAGATTTTTCTTTATAATTTAGTTAATTTTACAAATTGATCATAATATAACTATATTAAAAAGTTATTGTTTATAAATTAATGCCAAAGCTAAAGAATCCATTATGATAAAAACTATCCATTTGCTATGCTAGTGATTCAAGCATTTGGTGATAGTAGTAAAAAATATTTTCTTTTAGCTAAGATGGCTCACTCTAGTCCTGAGAGGGCAGATGTCACCATTCTTTTTATTAAGTTAAAATTCTTCATTCTGAATAATACATTACAGTGAAAATGCATTTTAGAAAAAAAAATTCATGGACAGAGGAATCTATGTTAGCCGACTTGTGAAGTTATTAATGTTGCAACTGGTATCATCAATCTGAGAATGGATTTTGTATTTGTATTCTAAATGAGATCACAGTGTAAGATTGCCTCTACCCTTTTCTTTTGAAAACTAATTCTAATCATTCTAGCTTAGTATTCATCTCTCCACTGAGAAATTCCACTAATACAATCATAGATTGAAATTAAAACTTGGTTCTTAAAAATTATCAACGTTGAAGACCTAGAACATTTACAATCAGTCTTTGAAAAAGTCATCACTCAATTATGGAACAGTTATATATCATCCATGCAAAAACTGAAACTACGTATATTATTTAAGGTATATTGGAACAAATATTCATTAGATATATATGTAGAAATCTTGGATTGTATATACATTGTTAGTTCAAATAATATTTTAAGAGATTTTAATTAAAAAATAACAGAAGCATTTATAGACTACAGTAGCAAGAATTTCAGCAGAATCATGAAGATGACATTAAATGTAGAAAGATACCTGTCTTAGTTAATAAGAGAAAGCTGATAGGTAAGCCTTCAGGAAGAGA
Organism: Delphinapterus leucas; assembly: GCF_059928025.1. NCBI lineage: Eukaryota > Metazoa > Chordata > Mammalia > Artiodactyla > Monodontidae > Delphinapterus > Delphinapterus leucas. Next base: position 42,153,442 of record NC_143136.1, on the reverse strand, counting down.
AGCTGATGAAAAGCAAATGGATTTACAAGGTAGAACCTCCAAAAAGACTCATAACTTGGAAAGAAATCTCCAGAAGTGGGGGTTTAAAGTAGGGCCTAAAATATGAAGATTAGTTCAAAATTTGATTGAAGAATTTTGGGACCCCTTAATCTCTAGAATGTAAGCACCACAGGGTAAGGGTATTCCCTGTTATTTTCATTGATATATCTCAATTACCTGTAACAATGTTTGACATATAATCAGAATTTTTTTTTAAATGTGTTAAGTGAATACACCTCCTCCCAAACCTCACACAGCAGAAGACTACTGACCCCCTAACAGAAACTAGGGATTCTAAGAAGAGGTTTGCCCCACTGAGAGTGCTTGAGATGTCATCGTAAACACAGGTCAGGATATTAAAGTTTACATATTCACCAATAAAACTACCCTGCACCTTGATAGATCCCATAATGCTGGCATGGAGATGTATCCCCATCCTTCTCACTATGCAAGTGTTTATATTTCTCTATGTGGGGAAATTAGTCATTACTCAGGGAAAAATATGGTTCACTGTCTTATCAATTTGCTTTGAAGCCTAACCTTCAATAAACTCCATCCAAGAACTGAAAGCTTTCAATTAGCTTCTTAGTTCCTTCTTCTTAGTTATAAATGAAAAAATGAGATCAAAAGAAAAATATGGTGATCATGGGGCAGGGTCGAGATGGCAGAGCTGGAAGACCCTGAACTCACCTCCTCCCAAAGGCACACCAAAATTACAACTACTTACAGACAAACTATCCCTGAGAACAACCTGAAGACTAGAAGAAAATACTTTCCACAACTAAATATATAAAGAAGGAGCCACACAAAATAGGTAGGAGAAGCAGAGATGCAGTCTAGTAAGGACCCACACCCCCAGGGTGGCAACCTACAAATGAGAGGGATACCACAATTGCAGAGGTCCTCCCCAAGGAGCTAGGGGTCCAAGTCCCACATTGGGCTTCCCAGCCTGGGGGTCCTTCACTAGAATGAAGAGGATTAAGAGGTTAAAACTTCCAGTTATAAAATAAATAATTCTCAGGGATATAATATATAGTATAAGAAATATGTCTGTAATATTGTAATAACTTTGTGTGGGGACAGATGGCTACTAGACCTATCAGGGTGATGATTTTGTAATGTATTTAAATGTCAAACCACTATGTTGTGCACTGAAACTCATGTAATATTGTATGTCCACTGTATTTCAATTGAAAAAAATAAGATCAAAACACATCTAAGGAAAGCTTTTATGAAATACAGAAACTAAAACAATGAAATAAGAATTATTTTATAGACAATAAAAACAATGCAGAGATCAGGAAAAAAACCTCAAAACAAGTATAATCAATATCTCCTAGGAGATAGAAGGCAATGCATCATGGATTTATAGTACTATAAAAATAACATTCGGATATAAAAATACTCTTGGAAATCTAAAATATGACAGTAGAAATAAAAAGTACTTTAGCAGATAAAAGGGTAAATTTGAGAAAAACTCTCAGAAAGCTCAAGGTTATAAAACGTCTAAAAGTAGAAACAACAAAGGAATTAAAGGATGGGTCTTGGAGATGAATAATAGGAGTTTACAAAAGAAATACTAGAAGAAGAAAAGCATTAAAGAATTGTTTAAAAAGTTAAAGCATCTATGCATGCCCTACACAATAAGAAAAAAGATCCATTTACACAAAATTACATTATTGTGAAATTTCAAACAATAGAGAGAAAGATGCTAAAGTCTTCCTGAAAGAAACATGAATTGTAATATGTACAGGATTAAGGATCTGAATGGAATTAATTTCTCACCTGTCACACCAGGGTTTAGAAGAAAAGAAGAAATTCCTTCTGAGTTCTGAAATACATGGTCTTTAACCTAACATTCTGTACTCAAACTATCATTCAAATATAAGGGTAGATCATAAGTCCAAGTAAAAACCTATATAAGCAGAAGTTTATAGACATTTTTCATTATTACCCTAAACTGAAAGTAACCCAAATGCTCACTGAATAAATAAATTGTTTTACGTCCATATAGCAGAATACTACTTAGTGATAAAAACAAATTAATTACTGATATATGAAAAATCTTGCATAAATTTCAAGCATATTATGCTAAGACAAAGAGGCTATGGTTAAAATCTATAGTGTATGAATTTTATTTCACATAGAGGACTATATTTCAAAGGAGATCTTAGATTACTGATAGCTCTATCAATACTTGATAAAATCTACTTTTAGTTTTGAGGTATGATTCATCAACAGATAATATCAGGTCGGGATCTTAATGAGAGTCCCTAATAAAACAGAGTGAGATAAGGTTTTCTGAGGTTAGACAATTATAATGTTCCTCTTCCAAGATTCAGAGTGTTGCAGTGATAGTAATGTAAAAAGGAGAGAGTAACAGAATCTCCTTAGAGGGTCATCAACTGTCTGAATGTATTCTGTGTTCTCAGTGAGTAGAAATGTCTGCACTTCATAAGGAACCATGAGGTCAAATGTGGAGTCTAGAACTGGTTCAGCAGAAGCATCAAGTTTTGCTATAGCAGCTAATGCTGTATCACAAGAAGGATAAGACTTAGCAACCTGGTCAAGAATGAGGTATTTTTGTGAGGCGTAAGTAAAGTATTTTTGATGGTTCCCATGAATTGAGTTAAACCCCAAGTGTCTGTCTGGATCACTCATGCACAAATAGATGAAATGGTTTCTTGCAGTTAGGGATACATACAGAAGGAGGCTGAGATCACCTACATAAATCAGAACTGGACCACAGGGAATTTTAGATCTTTTAAGTCTTTAATGAAGACCTGAAGAAAATAGGAGGGAGCTTCAGTGAATCAAACGAAGGGGTCACAAATATCCAGGTATATTTTTATCCTCAAGGTGAAGGTAAAGTGTATTTATTCTCTTGGTCTAGAGATACACGGAAAGAGGTAGAGCAAAGAGGTAGAGTAAAGCGAGTGGCTTCAGGAGGAATTGATGACAGCATGGTATTTGTGTTAGGTACTACCAGGAAGTGAGGGATAACATTTTTGTTGATGACCCCAAGATCTTGAACAAATCAATCTCCTCATTTGTTTGGTTTCTTTCCTGGAGAATGGGAGTGATACAAGGGCTAGTTCAGTGCATTAGAGGACCTTTGGTATAAGATTTTCAGCTATAGGTTTGAGCCCTTTCTTTGCTTCTGCTTTAAGAAAGAGTGAGGAAGTTTGAGTAATGGTTTAATGGGATTTACCTGAACTTGCATAGGTTTTGCTCCAATTATCTTTCTTATGCCAGTGGAACTTTTAGCCCATATAATGTCAGGTATCCTTAACTGGGGTATGTATCACATACAATGGAGGAGGCAAAGGTATATCCAGAGAAGACATACTTGATTATAAATAGAAGAGTTCTATGGAACCTCAAAAAATATTCTCTCTGGTACATATTTAATATTACAATTTTGTATGCAAAATAAGTCTCTCCCTATTAAATTTGCAGGAGTTGTATCACAAAGCAGGAGGAAAGATTTTTCAGTCAAGAGCCCAAGGGTTCAGTTAAGGGCTAGAAGATAGGGAAAATCTATGGGTTATTTGCAATATCTATCAACTGTGTAGTATGTTTATTCTGAGGTAAATGTTGAGCAAAAGTGGTAGGGTTTAATGGAGAAAGATGTACACATGTACCAGGAATTGATGAAGATGATCACCTAGATTTATGGTTAATTTACCTTTAATGAATGTGTAAGGGTAAGCAGGCTATCAGGCAAGTTTTCCTTTTGGGGGACACTTTTACTGATTTAAATTGAAGGATTTCTCTTTGTCTTTTGTTATTCTTTTGTAGGAAATGAAAATTTTTTCCCAACATCCCTTATGTTTACGATATTTATAAGTGTTCTTGGCAGTAGGTGGTTGGTTGGAAAGTGGGCCATCTAGCTCTTTGATCAGTAGGGCCACAGTTTTTTTTTAAGACCAGTCTCATCTTGCTCTAAGGCCCTTTCAAAATGTTCAGTAAGTGTCATAGTTAAGATAAAGAGGTTATTTCCCATTCTAATTTCTGTTTACTAATTAGGTGTCTAATTTCAGGATTAACTCCATGGACAAGATAAGAAGAAAGAGCTGCTATGACATCAGCACTTTCCTTAACTCACAATTGTTGTCAAAAAGTATTTTCTAGTCAATACTGAAAATCTCCTATAGTTTCATCTTTTCTCTGTTATCAATCATTTCAGTAAATCAAATTATTTGAATTGATTAACTTATTAAAATTATGTTCAAATAATATTTTTGGAAATGCTCTGGGATGGCGTATAAGAGCTTTGCCTGAGTTTGGGGGCCTTTCTCTTGAACTTTGGGTTTATTGTGGAAATAGGAATCCTGAAGGGTCCTGTCTGAGTCAATCCAATCATCTTTTGCCTCAGGAATTAATCTCTGAGGTTCTAACTAACATGTGTGTATGTTGATATAGATCATGAAAACCTGAGTCATATGCATCCCCCCAAATTCAAAATTTTTCTATAGGAAATCTTTAATTAGAACCTATAATTCAATTTAGGTCCCCTAGGGAAGATTTTAATTCTGTGGTTGCCTGCATATCTTGCTCATGAGATGAATGAATCTTTAGAGGCATCTGTTATTTTGGGAGTTTGGGGAAAAGGTAAGGAGTCTGCAGAGAAGAGGAAGGAGACAACAGAGGCCCAAAAGAAGAGAGATCAGAAAGATTAAGGGGAAGAGGGAGAGTTGGATATGAGGAAATCACTGGAGGACAAGGAAGGGAGGACTCAAAAGGAAAACGAATCTAGTTCATTTTCACTTAAGATGATCAAATTGCTCATTAGCTGTGGCTAAAAAATCTTTTAGTGAAGCAAATTTCGATTCAGAATTTCATTTGGAGGTCTCTGCATAGCAGTCAAAATTTGCTGCCCACTGTCCCTAAGAAACCTTATCCCCTTTCTTTTCTAAGGAGTCGCTGAAATGAACATTATTGTTCAAGTCAAATGTTCCCCAAAGTCACCACTGAAAGCCCAAACTATCTTTGGTGAATTTATGCCATGTAGAAAGAAAGGCATAAGAATAAGGATTATGCTGAGAGTACATACAAGAAGCATTATTTTTTTTTTTCTGGAAGAGGAAAGGTTATAGACTTAGATGACCTCATGAGAGCTGGCAACAGTCAGTAGGAACATAATGCTTGTATATCTTGTGTCTCAGGCCCCCAACCTGATAGCTGGTCACCTCTGAAGGCTACCCCTCAAATCTGTGTCTTTTGATAGGTAGAAAAACAGATAGAATGCTCTCTGTGGCTGAAAGTTGAGCTCTCAGGAGTTTATATGAAGGAGAACCTTTGGTGACCCACAAAAAAACTTGTCCAAGCAGATGTCAGTGTGGTAAAACTGCAAATTCATTGGCCTATGAGGCCAGCTTGAACAATAAGGCTCATGTGCCCTATCCCTGTATTCTACCATTTTCCATCTTATGACAACAAGCATTTTTAGACAGTACAACACAAAGGAGTAACAAAAAACACACCAAAAAAAGATGAAAATGAATAGCTTGATTTCACCAAGGATGTCCAAGCAAATGGAAAGCAGTAACAAAACCCAGATGCCAAACTGAGAATAAATAGGCAAGGAATTCAATGCAAAGATAACAGAGTTCAGACCTGGGGCTACCTTACAATGCCATCCCAGACTCAATCAGCCTCTAGCAACAAAGCATAACGCTTCTGTAGCTACCACACCTGGTTGAGGACTGCAGTCTGCTACCACAGTGTCTTGATGGGACCTCCAGGAAAATCCTGGAAATAAATGAAACCACCCAAATGGGAACAAGTAAAGCCTATATATTCTGAACTTGCTATAGCAAGTGAGTCAGCCATCATTATTTGCATTTGACAGAGACTTAAAAGCAGACAGGGAAGTTGGACATATGTGTAGTGGGAAAAAGAGGATTCAGGCATGCCCTGATTGGAGGTTTTGGCATTGGAGCTGGGGGTGGGCTCACTAAATTTGGAATCTTATGTGATTCATTAAGGGAGCATATTTAGCTTTCTCTGTTTAGCCCTAAGTTGAAGGCAGAGGCAAAAACTGGGGGGGACTGGTAGTTATTGATCAATCCTGGCTGTTCTAGACTTACAGCCACAAAGGTTTGGCTTCCTGGGTTGTTTGCTGCAGTTCATGGGTCAGACATCTATTTTTATATATGGTCTGGCTATCATCAGTTAGTATACTCTGTCTTTCAGTTGCTTGCCAAGGGTAGGTGGTGAGGGAAGATGATTGATTACAAAGGAGTCGAAGGGAATTTTCCATATGTTGATTGTGGTAGTAGTTGCCACATACATATGCACCTGTTAAAATCATAGAAAAGCAGTTTGCAAGGCAGAAATAGAGACACAGATGTAGGGAACAAACATATGGACACCAACGGGGGAAAGCAGGGGGTTGGGGTGCTGGTGCGATGAACTGGAAGATTGGGATTCACATATATACACTTATATGTATAAAACAGATAACTACTAAGAACCTGCTGTATAAAAAAATTTTTAAATACAAAAATAAAAAAAACTGAGTTTATGTATGAAAAAAAGATTCAAACTCAAAAAAAATCATAGAAAAGTACTCCTAAAAAGGATAAATTATATTTTATATAAATTATAGTTCAACAAACCTGACTTAGAAAAATAAAATTAGACATATTTGTTCTGTAATTTTCTCCGGCAAAGTTCAGCTGTGTTTATGTGACTATAGAAGTATATGAGTTCCATTCGGTGCAAATAAAATGGAAGGGAAGAGAGTCAAGGAATTAAAAGAATTTGCAAAGGTGGGTATGATATAACACGAAATCAAGGCTGTTCAAAGAGGAAAGTAAATCCAGAAAGAGACTGATGGGTAGTATATAAAAGGGGTGAGGTTAAGGATCTCAGTGAGAAAAGAAATTCATCAGTGAAGCTAATTGTGCCAACGAACTAGAAGAAGAGTCAGCGATAGTCAGGTGGATTCTGAAGCTATGATTTCATAGATAGTGCAGTTTTCACTAGTGACAAATTCTAGGTTTGGCTATAGAGTAGTACATTTAAGAAAAGTAATTGAAAATAAGAAGCTGAAGCAACCAATCAATCATTGAGAGGGATGGATCATGTGTGGGGATGGAAGGGGCAATGTGAATGACATAGTAGATTCAGAGGAGTAGAAGAACGAAATCCATTTTCTAAAGTTATTAGTAAATGAAGGGAGCTTTCCAAAAGGTTGGTAATGATCAGGAACAGATTCCCTGTGGAATGGAATGGGAGAGAATAATGGGGTCAGATTCCACAAGCCTCAAAGGAAAATTATTTTTTTCACCTTATTTTTAAAAATGAGAGAGGTAGAACTTTGGAATGTAAGTTACATTGATTAGTGGGCAGGAAACATAATCAACTTACTACTCAATCCTGATATATCACGAGTGTTTGAGAATCCTCCTCCTGGAGAAGACTGTACCAGAAACACAGGGTCCTCAGGAGATAATCAAATTTCACTTGAGTCAAGAAGCTGTGGTCAGGGAAGATTGAGGGTATAGGGGAGTTATCAGAAAGAGCTAGGAGACTTCCCTAAACTTCAAGTGCCATGGTGCGTCATTTTTGGTGCCTGTTCTGTCATTCTTCATGACGTTGTGCCTTCTGCCTGTCTAGAATCTAAACTCCTGATCTGTTATCTCTGGCTGTCTTGGATGTTTTCCAGCTCAGCTTAATCTAATATACTTAACTCATCCCCTCTATTTCCATCACCAAAGACATGGACTTAATCATTTAGTGGGAGGAGGAAGGACCAGAAGGAAGGATGGAGGAACTAGTGAGGAAAGCATGGAACAAATATTTTATTCTTCATTTTAAATTATCAAGACTTTTTCCCCCTTCTCTTCTACATGCCTCTTGTTTTATGCTTTTTCAACCAGGCAGGGGAACTATTGGTAGGTTCTTTTCTTTTGCCATTTAGGCATCTTGGATGTATATGTTGTAGGTTATGTAACATATGCCATAATCTACCAATAACACACCATAAAATATTTAAATATGTTGCTTAATTATTTATTACTGTTCCAAAAAGAAGATGAAAACATTGATGGTTTTTTTTTCTTATAAAATCATTAATTACTCTGGAAGAAATGTTTTTCTGTTTCTAAATATTTTTCAGATTTTGTCTTCTCTGTCAAATAACTGAAATGCTTGTGAACCATTATTTGTATCTTCTTCTCTTTCCCTCAAGTCCCAGAATGTTAATGTAAACATAAATCTTGAATAGGTAAAACAAGGATTAGAAAAATGAACAGAAGTTATATCTGGCTGCTTAGATGACTAAGGATATGCTAGCAGTTTGGGGCATACTCATTGCACACACGCGACCTTTGCAATGCTACAGTAAAATTCTCAATATCACAGTAGCTTATTAGTGCACTAATAAACAGAGAGGTGGAAACCTTCTGACATGGATGAATGTGGATATTTTCAATATTCAGGGTATTAGGAGAGCTTATATAGTCTCTGGAAACACAGCTTTCCATATCTTACATTAATTATATTTCTAGCTCTACTGAGAGCAATGATAATTTTTAGCAAACAAAGATTGCTTTAACTCGGCTCACCTACCCTGACAAACAAAAGAGCAGTCAAATTCACTTTCTCTGTTACTTTCTTTGCATCTGAGCCCATAATTGATTTCCATAAAAAATATTGTTACAATGCTATACCACTTCAGGCTTTTATTACTGATTATTACACCAAAAATAAGAAAAGAAAGCAAGGAAAAGGGAACAACAAATGAAAGAAAGAATAAAGGAAGAAAAACAGTAATAAAGAAGAAATGAAGGAAACCAGATGGTGACATGTAAACAAAGCTATGCCTTTCATAATATTATTTCCATTTCTAAGTTTATCTGTAATAGATTGCCAATGGGACATCATGGAATTGAGGTATTATTGTTCATTTCAAACAGTGTAGTCAGTAGTAAAAAGGAAGTGTCAAAATGTAATTGATCTTTACTGGTCAATACAGCTGAAGCAAAATAAAATATCAGCCCTATTGACTCCTTTTTTGTTAAAATGAATAAAAACCAAAAAAAAAAGCATGAGTATGTATAAACATAATCTCACATACATCCTTGAAAGTAATTTAGTTGGTACTATCATATTTATCATCCTTAGATACATCCCAATTATCATGACTAACCAGCCAGCTCAAGTGTACTTTATTATTCACGCAAAATAACAATACAAAACGAAGATGATAAAAAGAGCCATTTGGGATTATATTTTTGCTCCATGCCAATAGATTATTCTGAGGGTAAAGTGCAGGAAAGTTATCTGGGGTAATAGAGTTGTGTTATTTATCACAACAACTTTAAAGTTTAAGGTAGTCTTAACTAGATATTTAAGTTCTCAGAAAAAAATAGCAACTTTGTTACTTAGTGTTGCTATTTTTCAGGTGGCTGGAAGCTGTGGTCAAATAATAGCAGCCAATGAATTGTCTAGTCTGGGAAGCAAAAGCTATAAAATAAGAATTTATTAAGTTATGCTTATACAATAAAAGTGGCATGTTCATAATCACAAAACTATATAATGCAAAATGAATATCATATTAAAAATAAAATTTATAAAATGTATAATAAGCCATCTTATTTTGAGACATAATCTCTTAGCATCTAGTCAGTTGGTTTCCTACAGTCACATCTTGTCAGTAAATTAAAGATGCTTGGTGTCAGCTCCTCAAAATATTAATGCCCCTTTAGTTGAACTAGTTTAAATATATACAATTTCTAAATTAAGTTTGGGTTTGCTCTGCCTGGATTATTCTCTCATTTAGAGACACTACCCTTTTTCTACCAAAGTGTAGTAGAATACACTTTCCATAATCTTCCTCAGATTAGCCACCCAAGGCTCACAAAATTGTGTCATCTAATGTTAATAAATTCCTTAAAGAGAGCCAACAACGAACATGTTATTTGAGGCTGGTGTCTCAAACTCTATTCATAGTTCTATTCAAAGTTGTCTCTCAATATCATCTCTCTCTTGCTTGTTTCTCAATTTCTATCCCACAAACCCCAGGATTATTAATCTCCCATCAAAGAAGCAGCCTTGCTTTCAACTGTGCTTTTCACTCTCTCATCTCTCTCATTTCAATCCAGGGCACCTTCGTGTCTCACTGGCCCTTTTTCCATGTTTGTTAATCTCCATTCTAAACTCACTCCTTGTGTTATTAGAACTCATAATGAATTACATCAAGAGAATGATTCCTAAATCTTCTTGCCTTGATTTCCAAAAACCTGTCTAGAAGAAGTAATACCTTTTCCCTTAAATCTCATCTACTCCAGGGTAATGTTTTGGCAGAACTGGCCTCCTCTCGGTTCTACTTTGTGATTTCTCTTTTAAGTTTCTCCTCTGTTGAAACTGTTAAAATGTAGTTGTGATTCAATTTCCATTCTTGTTTTCTATGAACCTATATTTCACTGCTTACTTTAGCACCTGGTTTCCACCTTCCATAAATTACTTTGAATAATATGTCCACTTCAATATCATACTGAGAAGTTAACTAACATACTAACCTAAAAGATCTTTTAACATTTTCTACTCTAGAACAAGTGTAGGAAAACAACATCCCACAGGCCAAATCTGGCCTCTTTCTTATTTTTGTAGATAAAGATTTAATGGAATCAAGCCATACCTACTTGGTTGCATATTGTTCTATGGCTTTCCCTGAGGACAAAGTGAGTAGCTGCAACAGAGGCCATAAAGTCAAAAATATTTACTATCTGCCCTTTATAGAAAATATTTGCAGATCCCTCCCTGTTCTAGAGTTCCCCCAAAATCACTAATTGTAAGAATCATTAGCAATCAGTATCTTCAGAGGGAAGGTCTGTGAACCTCTCTTATCAGGTGGCTTTTGAAATATTTCTTCTACCCTAAAATTCTTAAACATACAAGGAAAGGGGCATGAGCTTTGATTCCCCCATAGTTTAATCCAGTGGCTCTAAGGGTGGCAGAGAACAGCTTCACATAGGAATATTTTAGAAATGCAAATTCTCACACTCTGCCTCAGACATACTAAACCAAAATCTCTGGGGGTGGGGTCTGGTGGTATATGTGTTTTAACAAGTCCTCCAAGAGATTCTGGAGCATACTTAAGTTTGAAAGCTATTGCCCTAAATAAAGCAATTACTCTTACCTCACTGCAAAAATCTCTCAGGAAATCACCCATTTTCCTTTCTGTTTATCTCTGCATGTATATACATAATATTTCTTTGTATCTTTCCCCTTTGGAATTCGCATGAGAGATTCATATTCCTTTGTAAGGCTAACCCCTCCACTGGTCTCTTTAATATCATTTCTTTCCAGTTCCACCAGTACTTTCATACATCAATCCCTTCTCTCACCAGCCTACCTCCACCTTCCTCTTATATCTACAAACTTAATTTATGCCTCACTCTCTGTTTTTGTTTACAGATATTCTCAAGGCATGCCTTATGCCCTCTGTTTCTTAGTTAACATCATCCTCCAACTAGTTGTCTAAGCTAGTAAACAAGAAACAAGTCAGTCACACTTGACTTCTCTTTTTCAGAGGCTCTGTTTCTGATTACTGATTAAGACTTGCTGATTTTCTCTTTATTAAGATAATTCTCTTAATCTTAATTCTCAGATTCAACCCCTCTCCATCCCTTCAGTCCCTGTCCTAACCTAGGCCAGAGGAGGCAAATTGCATGGTCCTGAGTTTACAGCTAGTAGCACTGATTGACTATCTCTCTCTATCCCACAGAGCCCAGATTTAGCCTCACAATCTTTCTCAGTTTATCAGCCTAGACAAGCATTTCTATTTGATTACTTTGATACCACTTCATTGGTTCTCAATTACTGAGCTGAAGACTGGTATCTGGCTGGTTGCATTAGAATCATATGGACTTTTACCACTGCAGATTGCAGAGACCCATCATTGATTTAGTCCCTTTTGCAGTAGGAACTGGACATATTTTAAAAAGCTCTCTAGGATATTTGATGAGTATACTCATTGATCTGGATGAGACCTATTGATGACCCTGTTCTAGTAATATCCCATTTTGACTATTTCAGTTGTCTGAATGGCATTCTTATCTCATCTCTCTCTTTAAAATTAATTTTTCTGTATTATAGCAGGGTGACCCTTAAAATTATTTTTCTAAACTCAGTTATGGTTGTCTAACCCCACCTTTACAAGACTTTTGTGCTTTTCCATTAAATATAGAATAAACCAAAACTTTCAACCTTGATGTATAAGGCCACTTTCAACATACCACCCTATATTCCAGGCACATATTTTGAATAGTCTTTCCCCTGTCAATTTTCTGCAACATTCTGGCCATCCTGACTATTTACTATTCTTTCAATATGTCATGGAACATCACACCTCTGTGCCTTTGCTTATGCTACTTTTTCTGTCTGAAACATACTCTTTTGTATATCCACCTATCCAATTCAAATGTGACTTTCATTCTTTTTCTTACTTTGTTGTCACTGATCTTGAATCAGCCTTCCTTAAAATGATGGGAGGTTTTGAGAGTAGCAGCAAAATTACATTTTAATTTCAAATTCCCAAATCAGTGCCTAGAAATTAATAATCGCTTTCTGTTTCCAAATCCAAGTCTCCAGTTAAATTCTCCCCAAAATTGAAATTTTCTTTCTGAGAATTTTAATTTCTTTGAATTAGCTGACAATCCCATAAGTGTTTGCCACAGTGAGAATTCCACAAGTAGAGAAATAGGAGACAACTGTGAAATACTGGGAAGATAGCAGAAAATGGATGAGGTATTCTGGTCATTTTGTAAAAATGTTATAGAAAAATTTTATGACTAAGAGATTATAATGTCCATGGTAATATGGCCTTCAATTGTGGAAGTTGTCTAAAAATGCATACAGGGAGCAGAGGGATTTAATTACATTCAGGAGTGATATACTGCTGGGATTTGTGATTGTAAAGATAAATATTATCATAGTAAAATAAATATATTTTATTTATTATGAAATAAAAAAATGTAGTAATATAAATATCAGTTTATCAAGTCCTCTCATATTTCTCCCTTTCTATTTCTCCCGTAGTGTTGACAATTTTCTTTAAGCCTATTATTTCTTGTCTCTTCCCTGTAATCGCCAATGACACGTATGTGAGACAATTGACCAGACTTAAAAAGGTGGCCTAAACTCATGGAAAGGGAAAAACTAATTGACAATGATGAGCACTGAGAATTTAACCTAAAATCATTTGCATCATACCTTGAGAATTCATCATCTATAATAGATATTTTCACATATGACTCAACTTTTTTTTTTTTTTTTTTTTTTTGCGGTACGCGGGCCTCTCACTGTTGCGGCCTCTCCCGCCGCGGAGCACAGGCTCCGGACGCGCAGGCCCAGTGGCCATGGCTCACGGGCCCAGCCGCTCCGCGGCACGCGGGATCCTCCCAGACCGGGGCACGAACCCGTGTCCCCTGCATCGGCAGGTGGACCCCCAACCACTGCGCCACCAGGGAAGCCCGACTCAACATTTTTATGTGATAAGAATTTCTCTAAAATCTAAGCTAAAAGCGCATAGCTGTTTGATGTCAGAATTAGAACTAGTACTTAATTTTTAGTATTCTTCTTTTATTTTGTTCTATTCAATAGAATTGAATTACAACAAAAGCAATAATAAATATCGTACCAAGCAAACTACCATAATATATATATTTTTAATTTTGAGAATTTCTATAATAATTAAAACATATGTTGTATCTAAGAACAGCAATAAGTTCAACTGATTTATTTATTACAAAATTTGGCTGCTTAGGGAAAAATCCAAATTATCCCTTGTAAACATATTTTTCTCAATTATCAGTAAATTATTTTTCTATTTTACACTACTTTTTAATCTTAATTACATTTTATTTCTTCAATCTGAATCTAAAAAAGGGAAAGAAACCTTTTGTTCTGTTTGTAAGTGCCAGTTGAGAAATCATTACGTATCAGTCTTCTAAATATGGTATTAAATGGATCACGATTACTGAAACTGAGTTTGGTTTGTTACATCTAAATGTCAAGGAAAAAGATTTTCACCATTTCATTTGTCCAATGTCCCTTGTCAGTGATTATTTAACCTTTGAATAAAGTAGATTGTAATACCAAGGAAAATTTAATAATACTTAGAACGAAAAATGTATTTGCTATTGTAAACCACCAAATTAAAAACCCAGTTGTAGATTAAATGTTCATCTGTAGATATCATGATTGGAAATATGAATACATTAATCTTTTAGAAACAATACTATAAATAATAGTTCACAAATCTTTCCAAAACTTTATATTTATTCCTAATGAAAAATGGGAAAATATGCTGTAACACTTGTACACATTTAAGAGAAATTGAATGGCAAATGTTAATTTTATTCAAATGATTCTTTTTCTGAAGGAAAGCAGGCTTCATCATAGGAGAATGGAGAGTCAGCTGGATACTTTTTGGAGCTTCCGAATACGGATATTTCCAAAAGCTTTAGAGTTTTATGTCACCTGTTTTCAATGTGTATAGTTTAATTTCCAAACATAACTCTTTTTTTATTTCTTAAACATGTTTCATTTTTAAAATAATTAGCCATGTCTTCATACAAAAAAAATAAGTAATAATAAAGGAAATCAAGGGAATATAGGAAAGATAGCATCAAATAAAAGAATAGAGGGATAGAAAAAGATTTTACAGAGAAGGAAGTAGCTAGATTTACCTACAGCAAATGGGCAAGAATTAGAACAGAGGAAAAGAGGAAAGCCGTTAATGAAATATCTTCAGACACATTTGTAAAGGTAATTGCCATTGGTGGAAGCTTAATGGGTGCAACTCTTTAGTGATATGGAGCTTGTATATCTTCCTCATGGATAATGTCTCTGTCATTGTCTTTACCCTGAGAGGTAGAAACAATGGGTTAGTTACATCTGTGGTCATCCCTAGTGCATTGTATAAAGGAGATATATTATTACAATCTATGCTACTGGTTATGAAATAATAGTCTATATGGTTCCTACTCTTTCTTTGGAAAGGGAAATATATTAACTGTATAATTTATTGTATTGTTCTCATTAAAAAGAATGCCTGCTATATGCATAGCATTGATCATGGTAATTGGATAAAAGAGAAATATTAAAAATGTTTATTGTCCTTAAGAATTAACTGGGATACTAAGATAAAACATAAACATGATTCACTGCTACTGGCAGAAAGTAAAATTGCTACCCTGTATCAATACACAATCCAATGTTATTTTGCAGCTCCTCCCATGAAGAGGTAGTGTCTATTTTCCTATCCCTGGAAGTTTGGCTGGGCTTGTGAATGGTCTATTGTCTTGAGACCCTGCTCAGCCCATATTAGATTGTTGTAGGTTGAGAAACTATGCTGAAAGTAGAGTCATCACATTTGTCCTAGTGGAGGCCCCAGAGATGTGAGAGAGCCCAACCAAGATCAGCAAATACTTTTCCTCCTTCACAGTGTCAGCATATTCATGAGTAAGTAAAATTGGACCAAAAAAGAACTGCCCAGTTGACCCATAGCATCATGAACTAGTGATACAGTTGGCCTTTTAAGTCACTATGTTTTTTTGGAGTAATTTTTAATACAGCAAATGCTAACCGATGAAACTCTATACAGGGTGGTAAGGGCTTCGTATCTTCCTTTCCTCAGAAGAGGTTTTGCTTAACTGGCCATAATATTAAAGTAAGGTTTTCACAGTCAGAAATTATATTTATAGGATGAATACAAATCTTCCAAAAAGCTAGCAGAAACTAATAGTCCACGTATCTGTATTTTGCCTTATACTTATTTCAGCCTTCAGTAAAATTAAATAGAATGGGATATCTCCTTATTTATATATTGGAGAATAGCAACAAGAAAATTGTCAACAAATAAACCAGGTTTTAGAAAAAACACCTCTTCCTACCACACAACTTCTAAAATATTTCGGCCAATAGCTACAAAAACTCAGGAGAACCAGCATATACAATACAAAATTAATATTAAATTCTGTACTCTGATACACATAGCATTCTTCCCTAATTCCTTAGCATAATCTTTCACAGGCAAGGATACACATTTTAAAAATTAAGTCTTCAAACCATACCAGAAGGCTTAGAAAGAACAGGTGAGTCCATTTTAGCAGATTCAGAAGCCAAAGAATAATTTTTGTTTTATCAATTTTCTGGCCCTGGAGAATGCTCAATAGTCTCTGAAATAAATGGTGCCAATTACATTAAATATGGGAGCACAACCTCCCCTTACTTTATTCTGGATCATTAAAATAACAGCCCTGTGGCCTTAACTTTATGCTTGATAGTTCATATTAAAGACCTCAAAGAAGACTCTAGGTCAGAAAGTCAGAAAGTTTTACTGTTGACCTTTCACACACTTCTACAAGAAATGATTATTTACATATTTTGTAACTTTAAAAGCATATATATTTTATTGTTTAAAAATAAATTTATTAAAAGATGTAATATTTCCATATAATATATAAAGCCACAAAGCCATTAAAACCTTATTTTGAATAATATTTAATAAAATAAAATGAGGTTTAATGTTGTAAGATAAGGATGTTAAACTATATATAGTATGTTTCAAAATAGGTAAAAATATGTATATATGTATATTTATACATACATCCACGTAATATGAACACGTGCATTACAAGACAATGAAAATATGTCAAAATGTTAACAGAGATTATTTTTTCATGTTATGATTATGGGTTATTAAAAACACTTTTATCTCTATTCCTAATATTTTATAAATTCCTTGAAGTCAGCTTAAGTGGAAGCTATTCCTTATTGGAGACAGGAGAGTTGGGTAAATCATAACTCATTATATTCTCCCCAAAGTTTATCCTCCTTCTTTTAAACTCCCACATTACTAAGCTGTTTGTTGCTTTCCAATAATATACATTACCTACCTGCCTTTGTTCCTGCTTTTTCCTCTACTTGGATCATGTTTCCTTCACTTCTTTATTCTTCTTCCACTTATTTTTCAAGATTCATCATGGTGATCTTTTTCTTTTTTTCCAATATGTCCTCCCTACTCAACTTGTCCTTCTTATAGATGGGGCTAAGTGGGCCCAGGGCCTCTATATCAACTTGTTTATAACACTTATCAAATTGTTACTTATGATTGTGTCCCCTTCAATGCATTGCAAGAATCTCAGAGAAAGGGTTCAGTTGAGTCACATTTATAATATATCATCAAAGCTTAGCATAATGTCATGGTCATAATATCTATTTCATATAATATTATTATTCACTCATTTATGCATTCACCCACTCAACAAATTCTATTTGAATCACATAGTGCTATATACTAATACCAGAGCCATGTATTAAATGAATAATGAATGAAAGCTTATGAAGATGCCACTTTTTTCTCAACTGATCATCAGCCTTGTGTGGACATAGTTTCTGCCTTTTTCATCTTGTAGCTCAAGTAAATAGTATAAATGTTCAAGAAGTGCTCATTGAAGCTATCAATAAATAAATGTAGCTACTCCATATAATAAAGAACGAAGTGGTTTTTTGCTGTTTTTATACATGTGCATCCTATGTTTTAAGTCCCATCATGAAGCTATCTTTGAAATAAGGCATTACATAAGGACTTCTATAAAATAGGAATTTCTTGAACCATTATTGTTTTCAAATGAAGCAAGGAAATTCTGAATGAACTGAAGGACAGTAGCCCATAAGTGTGTAAGCCAGCTGCAGTAGCATTAATAATTAACTGTAGCTAAATATGAATTACATTGACATACATTATATTAGTTTCAGGTGTACAGCATAATGATGTGATATTGTGAAATGATCACCACAATAAGTATTGTTAACATCTGTCACCATTTGTGGTTACAGAATTTTTTGTCTTGTTATGAGAACTTTTAAGATCTAATCTCTTAGCAACTTTCAAATATGCAATACAGTATTATTAACTATAGTTGCTATGCTGTAAATTACATCCCCACGATCTATTTATTTTATAACTGGAAAATTGTACCTTTTGACCCCCTTCACCCATTTTTCCCACTCCCAGCCCCTGCCTCTGGCAACAATCAATCTGTTCTCTGTATCTATCAGTTTGGTTTTGTTTATGTGTTTTTTAGATTCCAGATATAAGTGAGATTATTCAGTATTCATCTTTCTCTGTCTTATTTCACTTAGCATAATGCCCTCAAGGTCTATCCATGTTGTCACAAATGACAAGATTTCCTTTTTTATGACTGAATAATATTCATATATATATATATATATATATATATATATATATATATGCCATGTTTTCTTTATCTTTGTATACTTAAGTTGTTTCCATATCTTGGCTACTGTAAATAATGCTGCAGTGAACATGGGGTGCATATATCTTTTTGAGTTAGTGTTTTTATTTTCTTCAGATAAATATCCAGAAGTGGAATTGCTGGATCATATGGTAGCTCTAGTTTTAACTTTTGGAGGAACTTCCATTCTGTCCCACCAATAGTGCACAAGGATTCCCTTTTCTCCACATCCTTGCCAACACTTGTTTATTTCTTGTCTTTTTGATAACAGCCATTCTAAAAGTGTGAGGTAATATTTCATTGTGGTTTTGATTTGCATTTCCCTGATGATTAGTGATGTTGAGCATGTTTTCATGTATCTGTTGACCATCTGTATGCCTTCTTTGAAAAAAGTCTATTCAGATCCACTGCCCATTTCTAAAATTGGATTGTTTGTTTTTTGGCTTTTGAATTGTACGAGTTCTTTATATATTTTGGATATTAACCCCTTATCAGATACATGATTTGCAAATATCTTCTCCCATTCAGCAAGTTGCCTCTTCATTTTGTTGATGGTTTTCTCTGCTGTACAGAAGCTTTTTGGTCAGGATTTCTGTTTTAGTGATTTATAATGCATTTGGCATCATTAGGGTAATTACATTAGTATCATTTTAACACAAGCACAACCCTGGTGGCACAGTGGTTAAGAATCTACCTGTCAATGCAGGGGACATGGATTCGAGCCCTGGTCCAGGAAGATCCCACATGCCCCGGAGCAGCTAAGCCTGTGTACCACAACTACTGAGCCTGCACTCTAGAGCCCACAAGCCACAACTACTGAGCCCACGTGCCACAGCTACTGAAGCCCACATGCCTACAGCCTGTGCTCCGCAACAAGAGAGGCCACGACAATGACAAGCCCACACACAGCAAATGAGAAGCCCCCACTCACTGCAACTAGAGGAAGCCTGCGCACAGCAATGAAGACCCAATGCAGCCAAAAATAAATAAATTAATTAATTAATTTAAAAAATGATAATATGAGCACAATTGGTTATAAAACTAAATTAAGGACAAGTTATTGAATTATATGTACATATTTCTTCCAGTTTTCCCCTTTGCTCATATGGTACATTTCCACACTCACATATGAAATGGTTTAATGGGTGAATTCAGAAACAGTGACACTTTTTACAATTTTTTTTTGCGGTACGCGGGCCTCTCACTGTTGTGGCCTCTCCCGTTGCGGAGCACAGGCTCCAGACATGCAGGCTCAGGGGCCATGGCTCACAGGCCTAGCCGCTCCACAGCATGTGGGATCTTCCTGGACCGGGGCACGAACCCGTGTCCCCTGCATCGGCAGGCAGACTCTCAACCACTGCGCCACCAGGGAAACCCCAGAAAGAGTGACACTTTTAAACCGCCAGAACTTTGAAAAATAAATCAATAGCTTCTGCTAGTTGAATTCTTCCGATGTAATAGATGCTTTGAACATCAATTTCTAATTCTGTTTCTCTATTTCTTTCCCTGAAGCTTTTGGTCCACACTCATGTAATAAAAAGCAGAATCTTATCTATGAAAGATCCATAATATGTATTTATAATACTCATCCAGCAGCTTCAACTATATGATTGTTCAACAACTATCACAAATATGCAGTTCTGAATTATCAAATATTCAAACTAAGCATTTGTTTAGGATACCATTATAAGCAGATGATAATTATATACTTGAAAAGAAGCATCAGGTTTAATATCAAAACTTTCTTGATATATTTAGATTTATTTTAATATTAGTATTTTATTTTTAATTGGAAGAGGGAGGCAGTTTAATGTGTTCAATCCTCAGGACTTTGAACTTCTTATTATAGTCTTGCAAGTATGTCAAGTAACTTTTGCTCCTCTGTACTTTTCATATTATTTACTCTTTGTTTAATGACCTCCTCTGAATAGTCTTTCATTGAAAGTCTAACCATCTTTGAAAATGCAGATAAATCCCTTATTCCAGGAACTCCTGAGTCAAAATTAATAGGTAAGGAGTTTTGTGTGCCAAATCATTTTAACATAAAATTTTTATTTTAAGAATTACAACTTAAATTTTGCTTCATGTACAAGTGATTAGCACATATGCCTTAAGCACCTTCATAAGCTTACAAAAATAAAAATATGTCTCAAAATCAACAATAAATTTTTGAACTGAGAAGGAGCCTAGGGCTCTGCTTTCTATAGCCAATTAATCCAAAGCTCAGAGAATTTGTTTCTCCAAAGCCAAAAAACTGGTCTAGTCAGAATAGAAACTACTTTTTCTGACTCCTGGTTCTGGACTCTTTACCAAACTGTTTTACATGGTAATTTCCACATAATGACTCTTCAGTAAATGATTGATGAATTTAACTACTTTTAAATTTTGAATAACTCAAGAAGACTCATAGTCTTATTAAAATATTTTGGAATGCAGGTTTACCTTCTATAGGCACACCTATATGCAGTGTTCACATTTATCTTAAAATCGTGTTCATTTCGGGGTACATTAGATTTGCTTTTTAGTTGATTTATTCATGTTTTTTTTTTCCACTCCCTTAACAATCAGAAGTAGGTTATGCCAAAAATCACAAATGCGTTACATATCATTGAAACAAGGAAAAAGAACAAGAGCCAGGTAATGAATCAGAAAACAGGATAAGACTAACTACTGGTCTGAATATAAATTAAAGCTTTGGGCCTCCTGGAAATTGAAACACATGAGGGGCTATAATACACTATGTCACCTCCTTATTAATTTGTGAAAGTGGATCAGGGCAATACAATGCAATATTTTCTAATACAAGTTAGACATTTAATTTGATGAATCTTTATGTATGGGACATTAGATCGTTTATTGGAAGGTAACTTCAATAGTACTTTTAGAAAAGATCAGGAACATCAATTACATTGCTATTTTTAAGGTATCCCCTTAATAAAAGACAAAGGTAAAATATTATACATTTTATTTCATGAAGACAGTTCTAAGTTTAATGAACTGATATATAATCTATCTAGCTTTCAGATGATTTCTTTTCAATTTAAGTTTAGAGTTTAAGGGTAGGTGTTGAAAAACCTAATGACTGACTAATCAGCATGTTTTTCTCTAACTGTTAATTGTGTTATTATTTCTTTGGATAGAAACGAGATAGAAACGAGAAGGTAAATAATTCAAAATGAAACTATTATGGTTTGGTCTTGAAATACAAGTTAAATTCTGTATTATTTATGGAAATATCTAAATGTTAAGAATATACCTGGCAAGCTTGACACTTTGTTTTAGAATTCAAAGGGTGTGACATAAATATGTGACCCATGTATGTCTCCATTGGGGTAGGCTACAGGAAATCTTGTAGGCAGGATAAAGTCTTTTTCAAGTAACACCATTTAAGCTGCTCAAATTCTTAAATGAGTACTTTATTGAAGTGCCCAGCTTCTTCACTATAATGCTTGAAAGGTATGAGCTGGAGTTTTGGGGATTTTAAAAATTAGAATTGCATTATTCTAAGTCTTGAGAGATAGATTCAATATTCTCCAGATACCTACAATTCAGTTGATAACTGATTTTGTTACTATCCATCCAGGGTGCCAAAAAGAATGTAGGACTTGCCTCTGTGCTATTAGTCATAAATCTCTGTAGAGTTATGGATTTTTAAGTTTTAAAAAAAAAAAGCTTTCATCCTATCTCAGGACATATAAAGGTACAGTTTTCTCTGTTGGGATTCCATTCGTAGCATGCAGCTATTATGTGATATTGTGATAAGGTTATGCAGGTATCATCAGAAGCACTTTTCTACATGTAGTTCTTTCCAATTGACTCAAAGGCTAACAACAGATCAATAAATACTACAAAATGTCATAAGTTGTTCCAAGTTTCTCAACACATGGGAATAGAATGTAACAATTATAATTAGGAACTAGCATAATGAGCCTATAGCCTTGCAAGGCTTTAGAAAAGTGGTTCATAATGGCACTTACAGAAAAGGAAAAATAACAAAAATAATAACAATCATCCCAAGTTATGAGAACTTCTGTAAGAATAAAGCCCAAACTCAAAGGAAAGGATTTTGATAATTGAGTAAACAAGGTTCTTTATACCAGCCTTCTAAGACTTAAGAGTTATTATTTAAATGAGTGAAATCAGTGAGACTGTGGCCTTCCAAGGACAGATCTATTGGTCTAAAACCACAGGAGCAAAGATTTGGCTGAAATTGTTTAACCAGTCATTGCTAGAAAATTGCACCTCTGTAACTCTTCTTTCTTAATTTATATCATTCATTTTTATAGCTAATGACAAATAAAATCTCTCTCACTAAGATATGTTTGAAATGGTGTAGTGCTTTTAATTGACATATACTATTCACCTTTGCAATGTTTTGTTAGCTTCTTACATTTTTTGTTTTATCTTTGTTGTCATTGCTGGTAGATTTGTTTTTCTTTTCTTTCTTTCTTTCTTTCTCTTTTTTTTTGGTTTTGCTTCCCCCAAACACTCAGGTGGCCATGGCCTACTGATGTCAATGAGAGGAGAGTTAGGGATTTTCAATCTCTCTCACCTATGGGCATATATCTCATTCCTCATATAGTTATCCTGCTATTATGGGCCTTCTAACTGTAAGTCAATTTCTGAGTTTCCCTGGCTGATGACAAAAAATAACAATAAAAATAAAAACAAACAAACCAAAATGTCCTCCTCAAGGAAAATGTGAACTATTATGACAGACAAAACCTGAACTACATTCAGAACATTTTATACTGCATAATGGTCTCTTCCTGCAGTATCTTTAAACAGCATCAGGCTATAACATCCTGTAGTCTGATAAAGGCCAGGGGTGTCTAAGACGATTTAAAAATATTGAGCATTGGTATATCCTGTACTCTGCTGACTTACTCCTTAACTCGGGTTCATTCCTTTGTTTCGGCTACATGCTTCTGAACACACACAACCTTACAGCCACTATTCTGAGCAGACACTTGCTAGAATAAAACCTGAACAAAACATATCATGTTGGCAAGAGCTTTCTATCCTCTGGTATGGGTAGCACGAACATTAAAAAGTATTTCTTTAATTCCTATTATACATAATACTGCAATCTCATTAGTTGCTGCCATTAAAGACCCACTATAAATGTCGATTTTATTTTCATTAAGAAGCATCATTGAGGTGTCATTATGATACGTCTGTAAGAGAACTTTGTAATTCTGTCAGGCAGTGGCTCTACAAAAAAGATCTCTTCTTTGATGGAGTTTCAATTTCAGTGAATACCATCTAAAATATACCTCTACCCTTTGTGCAAATGCATTCATTTGAATGTGGACTTGACATAGGGCAAACCTCTGAATAATAACACAATTGGAGTCCAACTAAGTTTGAGCTCCATAGATAAGGAAGAACACAGTGTCCTTCTTTTTAGGAAAGTGTATATTGTTGTTCGCAACTAAAATAAGCTTTTCTAGAATATTAATAGCAAGAAACAAAAAGATATCATTGACTTGTCCCCAGTCACATGTTTTAAGCACAATTATGCCCTGTTTCCTGACAACAGGTAATGTTGTATTGCTTATTGATGTTTCCAAGGAATTGGAATTTCTTACTTACTTTTGACTGCCTTGTAGGAAAAAACCCGGAATCTTATGGCTATCACCAGAAATTCACTAAATAAGCATTTACAAGAGATGTATCAACTCAAAACTATTTTATACTCACTTCTCTATACACACACACATACACATTAACTAACTTTATTTGGCAACCCCAAAGGACTTGATATTTCTACTTTAATCAAACCAAAAGAATCTTCTTAGAGCCAAAAGAGTTAGATAACTTTCAAATAGTATGCTATGCAAAATTCACCAGAATAAATTATTGAAACTCTCATAATAAACAACGTAATCATTTCCAGACCAATTTCAGTGTGTAGATCAGAAGTCAAGACTATTCACCGTAAAAATTGTTTTATATTGATACAAACAGTAATTTTTTACCAACATTTGAAAAGTTGAATATTTAATGTAAAAAGATATTTCACATAAAAATCTAGATTTTGAAATTCTCTTGGCAAATCAGAAGATATGATTACTATGGGCACATGTTTTTGCAATGTAAGAATTGCTACCATTTAGTAAGGTAGGTATTTTTCCTGTTTTTTTTCCACAAATACCTATTGTGTCGATTCTGAGCCAGTTGCCATGTTCCATCTTAAGTGTGGCTGGATTCATTCATTTAACACCTTTCTCTGGTCTCTTAGGGATTCAAGGTGTGGCCATCACCTCAGAAAGTCATACAATGTCACCTAAGATTTTAGATAATAAAATCTGAATTTTCCCCTACTCCAGGCTTTTTTTTGCTTTTTAGACTAAGTTTTAAATTTTCTAGATTTATTTACATTCTTTCCCTTCTACTTGAACTTACATTTTTATTATGCAGACAAGATTCAAGTAGAATATTATAGAAGATTCTTCCCAATGCCCTATGATTTCACATGTAGCTTTTAACAGTACCAGAACCTTATGTTCCAAAGCATCTCCTTTCACTGCCAAGAGTTCCATATTTCAAATATATTACTCTGATTTTATCCTTATTTTCTTTATACATCATGGATAAAACCGTCTTTGTGAAGGTATTGAGATTTAGTTATTGTTTTGCCAAAGGGTTTTGATGATGAAAAAGATTATTTAGGTTGCATATTAATGTAAAAGTCAGTGCAAGAACAAAATCTGCTAAATAAAGGTTTTCACTCTATTTTGCCTTCAGGATATTGTTGCACAGCATATAATATGTTGATACATTATCTGATAAAATCGCTATTTGCAATGATACAAATTAATAGATTTATCATTTTTATCAAGTGATAGAAACAAGTGCCCTCCTGGGAAATAGGACTTATCTCTGAATTAAGGCAATTAAAATTATCCCACTGAATCACACAACCTTAGTCTTGTGAGATTATTTTAAATTGCTTCTGGTCATAAGAAATACATTTTTAATGAGCAGCATAGAGGGATGGAAGTACTTAAGGATATAAAGATTTCTTGGTAAACATCATTTTGAATCCCTGTTAAAGTATATATCACATCAAATCCTATTCCTATTCTTCACTTCTGATGGGAAAGTTATACTTCCACTATTGTCTAGGGCTTTTTAAAGTAGGAGCTTGTGTTATTCCAAGAATAATGTAGAGTAACACATTGTGTTTCATGGTTTACTATTGATATGCATTTCTTTTCTTTTATAACTATGTATCCACACATTTTTAATTTATGAGTTATATATGCAAGTTTTCTTTAATTACTTAGGAATGTGTCTTTATATAATTTTAGAAGTGTGTCTATTGATAAATTTTAGAAAAAAAAATTTACACTTTGTCCTGCAACTAAGGATATTAGTGATTATTCCAATGATCCTGTCAGCATTCTGGACTGTAAAATTATTTAGATTAGGAAATATATGCCATTTAAACATCCTGAAAATGGGTATATTGGATTGTATTTTTCCTAACGATACTAGAATCATACATTCACTGAATTATAGAGATAAATGTGACACTAAAGTCAGTTTATAAAATTTTTACATAAATACTTCACATCCATAGTAATGTAAAAAATTTTATATCATAGGGAAAATAAGGAAATATAATGCTATCTGTACCCTATTTTTGTGTTGTCATGATATTAATTATTTTGAGAAAAGATATTGTATTATGTAATCTCAGAAACAATCTTCTGGAAGTCAGACAGGCACAGAACTGTAAAACAAGTTAACTAATGAATAATCATACAGCACATCTATCTTTCACTCCTTGGATTCCTGCCAAGAGATCTACAGGGTGTCCAGATATTTGGCTAAACATTTTTCTGGGTGTCTGTTAGGGTATTTTCAGATGAAATTCCCATTTTAATCCATAGACTCAGTAGACCAGTTTGCCCTCCCCAGTGTGGGTGGGCACAATCCAACCCATAGAGGGCCTGAAAGGAACAAAGAGGCAAAGGAAGGACAAATTTGGCTCTTCCGTCTGATTGCCTGAGCTGGGGCATGGATCTTTGTTCTCCATGTTCCTGGTTCTCAGGACTTCTGACTCAGACTGCAATCTACACCATCACCTCCTCTGCTTCTCAGGCCTTCAGACTCGGTATACACCAATTAGCTTTCCTGGGTCTCCAGTTTGCAGAGTGGAGACTGTGGGGCATCTCAGTTTCCATAAATGCATAAGCCAATTGCTTACAACAAATTTCTTCCTATATTTATATCCTATTTGTTCTGTTTCTCTGGAGAATCCTGACTAACATATGAGGTAAATAATGCCAAGATGTAAACACATTCTTTCTCTGTTTTCTGAGTTGATAATACATGGTAGATAATTTAACTGGGAGAAATAAAAGCATATGAAAAAACTTTCAAATGATTATCCCAATAGCTATCATTATTATCTATTGCGTGGAGGCCATTTTCTATGTATATATTTACATACATTTAGAAATACCTGCTGCATATTTATTACAAGTCAATGACATGATTTTCACTAGAAAATAAAAGTGTCACAGCCTAATCTAGTAACAATGCTTTCAATATTTATTTAACTTAAATTTTTTCCTTATATGTTTGTTTAAATGTTTTTTGTTTTTTTGTTTTTCTTTCTTTTTGGCCATGCGTTCGTCTTGCAGGATCTTAGTTCCAAGACCAGGGATCGAACCCGGGCCAGGCAGTGAAAGCTTGGAGTCCTAACCACTAGACAACCAGGGGAGTCCCTAAATAAGCTTTTAAAAATATGATAAAGGTATCATAGTTACTTCTTTAAGAAGAAATTACATTTTATTTTAGTTTGAAAGCATATTATTTATTTGAGCCTCATTAATATAGATGCCTGGTTTTCTCCAGACTTTCTGCTTCTGTGCCATACCACTTACGTCCATGCCCTCAGATGATGTGTCGGTATATAATGTAAATATTTGACAGACCCTTCCAAGACAGACAACTATTCTTTTTTTTCTTCCCTTTGGATTTTGATATCTCACAATTCTAGTCAGTCCCAGTTAATCAGACATATAAGAAGGATACCATAATTGTGAAAGTCGATATTACACTTAAATGATAAAAAGCATTACTGCATTTTAGTCTTTTTGTGATGAAAATAGAGAGCAGTGCACTGACTTGGTGATTCTACTGAGATACTCTAAATTAAATATTTAGAACATTTTCAGGGCCACAGTTACAAACGATCTTTGCATGCAGAGTGCTTTTGGCGTATGCAAAGAATTTCTTAATTGGTTTACTCCTAATTAAGGAATGCTTTTAGCTTCTTATAAATTTAGAAAATATTACACATTCAAAGAGAAATCTCAGAAAGAATTCCACTAAATCACTAATGAAAGGCATCCCCTAAATGGATGGGGACAAATAAAGGGAGGCAAAGAAGAGAAAGCTATGGGCAAAGAACATTTAATAGACTATGATTTACAATTGACCATTGAACAGAAGAGGTGAAAAGTATCTATGTATAAGTGGAACCATGTAGTTCAAACCCCTATTGTTCAACTGTATTATGATTCAGCCCTTTGTAATGTGACTTTGTCACCCTTCTATCAAGAAGTGGGTTCTAACTCTTCCTTGGATTTCAGTCTTGATCATGTGACTTGCTGTGGCTAATGAGATGTTTGTGAATGCAACACAAGCATAGACTTGGGACATGCTTGCTCATTGATGCATGCCTTTACTTATTGCTTCTGGAACACAGCCACTAGTGCATGCCCTTTTTCACTGCTTTTGGAACACAGCTGTGATATGAAGTTCACAGTAGCATGTTAGATGTTGGATACTACTGGCCGAGTTGCTCCAATTCTCCAGTCAAATGCCAGCTTATCTACCAGCAGACTGGAACTGCGTGAGTGAACCTAGCAAGAGCAGCAAAAGAATGCACTGTTGAGCCCAGATCATATTTCCCGCCCACTGGATCATGATCTAATAAATGTTTATTGTTTTCAGCCACTAGTTTTGGGATTGTTTTCTATGCAGCAGGAGCTAAATGATATAGATGGAGTCTTTTTTTTTTTTCTTC
The DNA here is from genome assembly GCF_059928025.1 of Delphinapterus leucas. Classification (NCBI taxonomy): domain Eukaryota; kingdom Metazoa; phylum Chordata; class Mammalia; order Artiodactyla; family Monodontidae; genus Delphinapterus; species Delphinapterus leucas. Next base: position 42,125,077 of record NC_143136.1, on the reverse strand, counting down.
TTTACCTTCTCTGTATTGAATTGAATTCAGTAAGAATCAGAGGACCAGTGAAGTCCCCTGAAAGTCATCCATTATTTTGACCTACCTTCAGGACTTGCCTTCAGGAATTTCTTCACTCATAACCATGCCTGGACAAATTTGAATCATATTTCTCAGCAGTATTACTTAAAGAATCCTAGGAAAAATGACAATATGCTTTGATAAAAAATCTTTTCCAATTGATTAAAAAAGTAGCATGTATAAGATTTTAAAAATTGCTTTCCACTTTAAGAGCAGAGAAACTAGGACAAAAAATCAGAGTAAAAAATCTGTAATACTACTGAACTAAGAAATAGGCAGATAGCAAGATAAAGTGCAGTTAACATTATTAGACTTAGGGCAGAAATAAAATCACCTTTTGGAAACACAGATAGGTAGTAAATGGAAATACCTGATAAGTAAAAATACCAAAGGAGACCTAGGCAAACACAGCAGACAGTATATTAGACCGTCAAAAGCAATGAAAAAACCAATCCAACAAATGGAAAAGTTGTCCTGGATTTGTGGTATAAGAAATTTTTTCTACTTGATTTTGATGTTGATTTCAAACACAGATTCAGGAACAGACAAACTGGAGGGAGTTATGAAAAGTTTCTCAAATATGATTAAGGAATCGAGGTACTCATTTTTGAAGAAGGATTAAAGGACATAAATGTAGAGATCTTGGCTAAAGGTAAGTGGATGAAAATAGGACAGCAGGGCTTCCCTGGTGGCGCAGTGGTTGAGAGTCCGCCTGCCGATGCAGGGGACACGTGTTCGTGCCCTGGTCCGGGAGGATCCCTCATGCTGCGGAGCGGCTGGGCCCTTGAGCCATGGCTGCTGAGCCTGTGCTCTGCAACGAGAGAGGCCACAGCAGTGAGAGGCCCGCGTACCACAAAAAAAAAAAAAATAGGACAGCAGTCTTCAAACCCCTGAAAGGCATAGGAATAGTTTTTTGAAAAGTTTTCTTATTCATTTCGGTATTCAGAACTCTTTGAAAACTTCAATCCAGATTACATTGTTTTAAAAATTAAGCAGTTTTTCTCCATATTCCAGATAGTACACTACATAGAAAAGAAAATTTAATAAACTATAGTATTGTTCCAAAAATGTGGACAGAAAGATCATATATTTAAAATTATAACTTGGTTTAGCTGGTGATGGTAATAACAATCACTTATTATTTCTGATTAAATCACAAAATAAGTTATGTAGATGCTACCACTGTATGTATTTATTTTCACAGTTGGCTTCCCAAAAGATTTGTAATTACATGTTATAGCACACATATAAATTAAAACCAAATAAATTATAAATACAATATCAAAACGATGCACCAAAAATCTTTCCTAATGTAATTGTTGTGATTAAGTGTTAAATTTACCTCTGTGATTTCTGTTATCCAAAACAACATTTCAGAAATGCCAGGTTATAAATTTTGTAGTCAGATGAGGCAAGTCTATTTACCAGAAGAGATAAATAGAATAATGATAAAGTCAAAATCCAGAAAGCTCCTCATGCCTCTTCTATATTTCTGTTTCTGATTTTATTGGAGTTTTACTCTAATACCTTAGGAAACCTACTTAAAATTCTCAGCCTCATTTCACTGGCCTATACAATGACAGTTATTGGAGTTATTTTATCTCAGGCAGATGTTTTGGGGTAGTTCTTTGATGCTGTAACTTGAACTCCAGTGAGAATTGTTCTAACCCAAGTTAATAAAATATCCTTATCTGCAATGTGTCGTGCAATACTTTTTATTATTTATTTTCCACAATAACAGCAGAGGGAAATTTTAAGCTCAAATACTATTGTGATAAATATTAAACCATCTAAGTCTACTGAGGAAAAGGTAGAAATAGCAGAACTTAGGAGGGAGAAAGTAGAAATTCCACCATAATTTAGAGTAGAGATAATAACTTAGATTTCATCTGAATAGGTACAGAAAACACATTTAGGCAATTAGAATACTCTGAAGATGTGACTTGTGTACTTGGAAACCAAAAAAGATCAATTTAGAAAAAGTCTGGGAACAATAAGAGCCTTATTAATATTTCTCAATTTGCCATTACTGACCACTTGTTGTTATAAGAATTTATGACTGGTTTATGTTCTGACTTGACATTGGGAAATGTCACTCAGAGCAGTGACAAGTGCTTCCACAGTATCTGTGCTGCCCAGTCAAGGAAATGATATCATTCTTATACAATCAACTAGCTCATAGTTGCCTGCCAGTTTCCCTGCTATCTTTTCATTGTCATGATCATCATTATGAGTTATAAGCCTCTTACCAATAATTTGAATGACCTCAATTTCTCTCCACGTTCTTCTTTAGTGAATGATATGTTCATTTTACTTTTTAACATCTTTCACATTTTAGCAAAGTAGTCATTTAAAATGCATGCAGAGCTAGAAAGTAAATTACTAGGGTAAAGGGCATTTCAAGATGATTGAAAATATGCCTCATGAGCTGTTGCCTTTTCTATTTCAGAGTTACTGAAAAGGTGTTAGAAATGAGATTTCACAAGTAAATATATATGTACTGCATAATTTTTCTGTTTCAATGTACCTCTCTTTAATATTTTTACATCATCCTCATTATAGTAAAACCTGAAATAATACCATCTATAACATAGTATTGCAGAATTTAATACCATGACAGATTTAAAATATTCAGGCCCTTAGTTGAGTTTTATATTTAAGATTTCACCAAAAATTTGAGGCCTTTTTTCAAGGTTTGCTGATATCTTTTAATTCCTTATTTATGATGATAACTAATTTCAGATGTATTTTTCCATATGTTACATGAACATATATATCTCTTAGAGTTACTTAGAACAATCAGTATTTTTGTTAAGATAAAACAAGTAAGAACTTGGATTTTGAAAAGCAAAGTTGATCCAGCCATGGCCAGTGAAAATAATTGTGGACCACTGTTACCATAGTGTGAAATTTGTCGATGACTATATAGTTTGAATACTCTTATATTAAATTACCTCTCTCTTTCTTCTTTGAAAATTTTGTTCTGCAAGCCTAATACAATATGTTATATGTGTTCCATTTTCCTGCGGTTTTTTTTTTTTTTTTGGCCATACCTCACTTCTTGCAGGATCTTAGTTTCCTGACCAAGGATCGAACCCCATGCCCACAGCAGAGAAAGCACTGAGTCCTAACCACTGGACCGCCAGGGAATTCCCCTCTTATGTTTGTTATACGGTGAGTTTTTTGCAAAATATGATTTCCCCCATTTCTCAAAAGATGAAATTTTGAATGTTGTCCATGAATAGGCCAAAAAAATAATTTGAACCTGAGAAAAATTTCCAGAATTTAATATATTTTATTAAGCTATTTTTAATGAATATTTCATCCATTATTTAGTCAGACTCATCTCTGGGAAAGGCCTTTGAAAAAGTGAACCACACAGGTATAGCTTGAGGGACACTGAGCAGGTCCCTTACAACAATCTTTGTATACTACAGTTTAGCCATTTCTTCCTGAAACTTCATCCTTTCGGTCTTCAAAGGTTTCTGTTCAAAAGTTAATTACCCAATATGAGTTCTAATGCACATGTTTTTTTTAACTGACAATTTCTTCCAAAGGAAACATAATTCTAACTCTTGATATGTGCAAGGCACTCTTCCAAATATTGTCTCATTTTATCTTTATAACAACTTGGCATTATTTTACCCTTTTTGCAACAGAGCAGAATGATTCTCAGAGTTGAAGTAACATATCTACAGTCATCCAGGTAGAAACTGATAGTGTTTGGTCAGTGGGGACCTTGTCTACTGCACAGGAAGGAAGTAGCAAGAGGGATGAGGAAGCCATGGAGTTGAGAAAGACAGAGAATAGGATGCTACAAGGGATGTGAAAGAGTAAAAGGGTTTTAAGGATAAACTTTAAAAATTATACCATTTAGCTCTGGTCCAACTTTGTGTCACAGGTATAATCTCTTTTAACTTGTCAGGATTATATTTTTACCTCAGGACATATAACAAAGAGTATCATATGGCTGGAATCGAGTCCAGAGGAGAAAATATACATCAGATGTTAAACTGTCTGACTAGACTGCATGCAAAATTACCATAATTGATTTTAAATCTTCAGGTATTTTTATTATGACACAGTTAATAAAATTTCTGATGACTATAGAAGACCCAGTAAATGTATTACTATCTACTAGCACGCATTCTCAGATTGCCACATTGTACTTTAACATGAGGAAAAAAAGAAACATATGGTTCTCCATAAAAATTTATACAGTTTCTGGAGAGCAGACCTTATAATGGCAATAGCACTGCCCTCAGAATGATGTGCCAGATAGTTTTATGAAGGTGAAATAAAGTAAAAAAAAAAAGGATACATCATTCTGAAGGGAATCAGTCTACTAATTATCTGTCATATGGCTGTTTTGTCTAGACACCCACTAAACTGAGGCAAATTACAGCAACTGCTAACAACTGCAGTTCTATGATGAGTCTAAATATTTTCTCCCTCACGAAGGTCTTAGAAGTTTGACATATTAACTGCTCTATTATATATTAACTGGAATATCACAAAGTGTAGATTGCAGTGAATTTAAATTTACACAGTCACAACATTCTGTCTTCAGACAATGGGGCTCATTCATCCTCCCTGTTGAAGGTACAAACACACCTTTACCTCATTTTAATAGAAAAAGTATTTTCAACCTAGAGTTCATGAATGGACTCAGAATATTCAAAATGTCAACAAAAGAGATAAAGAAAAGTTTTCCTTACTGCTATCCATGTCTTCTACTTCCTAGTGCAAGAAGGCTTTGAATATATTTTAAAAGTTAAGGCACCTGGGCTTTGAAATAAAACAAACCATCTCATTAAATACAAATACTATCTATGTTTTAGTCTAGCACAGAAAGTGGCTTAATAAGCTGTCCGTAGAATTGACAATATCATTCTTTCCCAGAGCCAGTGTCAAACAAGATATGACCAAATTATTCTTTGAACTTTCAAGGACCTGTTTTGTTAGAATTTTCTGTACTTAGTAAGGCAGAAATGACAGACTGTGCAACATTTTTAATAGTCCTCAGAAAGCAAAGAAGAAACAAGAGGAGAAAGAGAAATATAAAAAGATATAGGCAAATCATGCTTTAGAATTGTTTGAAAGGCTAGAAAAATCTAAGAATGTATAAAATATATGTATAATACACTAGGTATTTCAATTTTATTTTCTTCATATGTAACATTTTAAGAAATAATCGTTTTGTTGTTTTTTATTAGTTTTTGAGGGCTTTTTTTGGTTATTAATATTGTTTGTATTATGAGTCCTCAGTGGAAAAATATTTTGTATTCATAATAAATATCATATCAATAACTAATACTGGCATAAACTAATTATGAGTCAAGCACTAATCTATGGTGTATATATATATATATATATATTTATTTATATATTTATATATATTGATGTGACATGTTTAATCCATACAGTGACCTAGGAGTTATATACTATTATTAAACTTGATTTTAAAGAAAGAAAACTGAGACTTATGGGCATCAGCTAGTAAACTCTGAAGGCGGGATTTGAATCCAGGCAACTTAGCTTTAGATACCAGGCCCTTAACTATTAGAACCACCAGGCTGTACTGCTTCTCAATAGGTAATTTGTCAAATATGACAAATAAGTTGTATAAGTTTTTAATTTACAATTATTTTTGCTGGAAACATATTTATGAACTCATATTTACAAATTATTTATATTTCTCCTGATTCATATTGTAGCCACATGCACAAAAGGAATGTCTTTAACTATTTTTACACCAATGGCATGATGAAATAAAACTATTTTAGAAATATTGGGGTAATAAAATATATTATTAAATTTAATTTCACCTATTTCTTTTAACTTTTACTAATAAGGTATTAATTTTTTAAAATTGTATGTTATTTGCATTAAATTTCTACTGAACAGTGCCACTATAGACAACTTTACAACATCATATCATTTCTTCAGCTCTTAAACATATGATTTTACTTCACATTATCTCATTTGAGTAATGCAAACATATGCTATGGCTATTTATTTTCAGTGCATTTCATTCCCAATAAGTTGAATTGTGAAATATTAGAATTTAATGTGTTGTCAGTTAAAGGTAAGGGACCATTTATTTGTTCAGTTATAAAAATTAACAAAAATTCATAAACTTTTTAAGCAGGGTTTTCTAAAGATAAATTATTCAATTAAAATTCTAAGAAAACTAATGGAGAGGCAGAGGAAGTAAAGTGCACTCTGAAGAAAAAATAATATATGTGCCTCAAAATTAGAAGATACTAAGTTTTTCCAATGATCAAACTTTAAATTGTGCTGAAACTCCTATTGAATTATAAGTGTGCTTATAAACAGAATCTAGATTGGTGAAATCTATTTATTTGGAAAATTTAAAAATCATAAAAAAGCTACATTTCCTGAAATATTCTTAGCAGAGCTAAGTATAAAGCCTTGGGGACTTTGTTCATGAATAAAACTGGAGTGTAGTTTTCTTATTTTGTATTATCTTGGCCTGGTTTTAGTATCAGAGTAATGCTGGCCTCATAGATTGAATTAAGAAGTAGTCCATAGCCTTCAATTTTCTGAAAGAATTTGTGTAGAGTCGGTATCATTTCACCCTTAAATATTTTGTAAAATCCACCACTGAGTTTTCTTTGTGGAGAGAACTTGGTAATTTAAATAATTATACATTCAATTTGAGCTATTTAGGTAATCTATTTCCTGAGTGAGCTTCGGTAGTTTGTGCTTTCCATTTAAATTGAAGCATCTATTGACAAAACTTTTTCATTATATTCCCCTTTCATCCTTTTTATCTGTAGAATTTGCAGCAGTATTAAATTCCTCATTCTTGATAATTTGTGTTTTCTTTCTTTTTAAGTGATTAGTCTGGCTAGATTTTAGAATAATTATTTAATTTTGATATATTTTCATATTCATTCAGTGAAAAATACTTTCTAATTTTCTTTTGATTTCTTCTTTGGCCCTTGAGTTATGTAAAAGTATGTTATTCAGTTTACAAATATTTGGAGATTTTCCAGACAACTTTCTATTTGATTTGTAATTTAATTTAATTGGGATTGATCATATAGCTTGTATGATTTGAATGCTTTTAAATATTTTGAGACTTGTTTTATTTTGTTTGACCAATAGTTCAACACGATATATATTGAATATAAGTTTCTGTGTGTGTGTTTGCTATATAAAACAACTATATCATTTATTTATATTTATTGCCTTTTACTTATTTCTTTATTTCAGCAGCTGACATTATCTTCCATTGATGTAAGTGTATGAGAAAGAGAGAGAGAAGAAGAAGGAGGAGGAGGCGGTAAAGAAAACAGGTAAAGAAGAGAGAATAAATACAGGAAAAAGAGAAGGAAAGGAGAGAATAATATAGTTAGACTAGTTGTGGCAGAAATAGACTTGAGATTGTACTCTTGTATCTCTCTAAAACACTTAGGACATAACATTTAAGATGTAACTCATATATCCAGTTTTGTTATTGAAGAAAAAAGAGGTAAGAATGATCATGCATAATCCGCAATATCATGAAATTATGAGGTTTGATGGAAAAATTATTTTTACATATAGGTTTTCCTTGTCATATTATATGATATATATAGCTTAAAGGCTTTAGCCAAAGGGAAAAGGTATTTAAGTACTAAGATTAAAAATGCATCAGGGGAGGCTTCCCTGGTGGCGCAGTGGTTGAGAATCCGCCTGCCGATGCAGGGGACACAGGTTCGTGCCCCGGTTCGGGAAGATCCCATGTGCCGTGGAGCGGCTAGGCCCGTGAGCCATGGCCGCTGATCCTGTTGCGTCCGGAGCCTGTGCTCCGCAACGGGAGAGGCCACAACAGTGAAAGGCCCATGTACCGCAAAAAAAAAAAAAAAAAAGCATCAGAATCCCAGATGATTAAATTCATTCCATATACTTAGTATATAGCCATATATTACATTGCAGTTTTTGTTAAGTTTTCATTATAACGGAACTGTTTCAGCTTTTACCAGGGGTGCTAAGTAAGTCTAAGTCTACACTACCCTATTTTGTATTACTAAATAATCATGAAAATGCAAGTAAAAAGGCAATGATTTTGATGTTACGTACTTCAAAAGGAATTGGAAAACATTTCAAATAGTGTCATTTGTAGGAGGTATAGAAAAAATAAGGTCGATGGTATCCCAATTGTTAAAATATTTTACATCTTTGGAACTAGTATCTATCATCTATCTATCTATCTGCCTGTGTACTGTATTCACATGGCCATTGCACTTTATGTTAAAAAATGCTGATTCAGTGTTTTATTATACTTTACCAGGAATATTTGTTTCATTTTCTGCCATTACTCCACCTACTCACTAAAATTAGGCATAAGAAATCTGATTTTCTTTATACTTGCATTAATCTTTAGGCATTTAGTTGCAAGCAGCTGAAATCTGTCTTAGTTAAAATTGAGATTTTAATACATTTGTGGCTACCAACAACTATGGGCTCATATTCATTGCCAACTCCCCTGCCCCCAATCCATGTTCCAATTTTGAAAAGTCAGAGGGGGTAATTATTTGGCCTCTTGTCTTGTATATAAACCTTCAACCATGATAGATAGAGGCAGGAAGGTGAATTAAGATTGGTAGGTTGTTGAACACTTGTCTATACTTTGACCATCACTATAAAGGAATGCGGTTGAGGAAATAGATCTCTAACTCACTCTTTGGATAGGATGCTATTTCCAGAAATAAGAAGAGTAGCTGGAGAAGAAACAAATAAAACAGATCTGATATTATTCACCTGTTGTTTAACAAAAATTCCTACATTTCTTTCCAGCTCTAGCCAGGTAAAAAATTATAGTTTGTAACTTGCTTAGCATATTTTTCTGTAAAAAAAATAAATTCTCCAAATTCCATGGAGGTAAAAAAAGTAGACTCTTTTGGGTTCCTGGACCCAATTCCAATTCAATGTGTGTATGTGTGCATGGGGGGTAGGTCTTCCCACAAGACATCAGCGGGGTGTCCCAGAATTCAACTCAATCTGACACTATCTGCTAGAATTAGTATCAGATTTCACAGGTTAATAGTTCAGTCCTACAAGACTGCCCCACACCCCCATGCTCCACTTCAGACACCAGTCACAAGTTCAGGTTGTTACCTATTCTTCCGATCAACTGGCTCTAAATCAGAGGTTGCCACACCCCCACTCCCTCCTTCCTTGGGTTTGATTAATTTGCTAGAGCAGCTCACACAACTTAGGAAATATTTTACTTACTAGATCACTGGTTTATTATAAAAGGATAAAAATCAGGATGGAAGAGATGCATAGGACAGATATGTGGAAAGGGCGAGGAGCTTCCATGCCCTCTCTGAGCCTGCCACTCTCCCAGCATCTCCACATGTTCACCAACTTGGAAGCTCCCCAAACCCTGTTCTTTTGAGTTTTTATTGAGGCTTCATTACACAGGTATGATTGATTAAATCATTGGCCATTAGTGATTGAACTCAATCTCCAGCCCCTCTTCCCTCCCTGAAGCTCAAGGGGAATGGGGCTGGAGGTTCTAATCCTCTAATCACACAGTTGGCTGTCCTGGAAAGCAGAAGTTAGGTGCAACCAGACCTCAGTCCTTAGGTGCTTTCCAAAAGTTACCTCATTCAACATAACAAAAGACACCTTTATTGCTCTTATCACTTAGGAAATTCCAAGGGTTTTAGAAGCTCAGTGTCAGAAAGGTTGACAAAGACCAAATATATGTTTATTTTAAATTACAGTATCACATAGATCAAATGTATAAAAAATATAATATAATGAAAAATGTTAAAGGTAACCCAACATGCAGGAAAAAACCAGTAATAAGCCAATGTGACACTCACATTAAAAGAAACTACCGCCTTGTCACCTGTGGGTGGTTTGTACCTTTCCCTCTAAATTCTGGGCTGTCTTTAATCAAGGGGTAAATTTCCATCGTTCATAGCATTTCCAGAAGAAAATATGGTTTACTTGTACTATTTTCTCTTTAAAAGACCTGTTTTCTAGGGAGAAAAGAGATCCTTTTGTTGAATAAGAACATCTATCACAGTTTAAACAAAATTCCAGAAATGACAGGTACCTTATTTAGATAAGGTGACACATTACAGCTTCCTTTCCCCTTTCCCGTTTCTTATGTGGTGAGATCTATATAGAGACAAGATTGCTCTATCAGACCAAGTAAGTATCAAAGTCAGGCCTCATCTTCTGGGTTTTATATTTCGTATCCCCTTGAATTCATCTTTAGCGATTTGAAGGACATTTGAAGTAGATTTCTGGTTTCTGTTGGTTACATTGAGTGATAATGCTCACTGAAATTATTTTTTGGTGAAAGGTTATTGGCAGAAATTGTAATGCTTCTGAAATGCCGCTACAGGCTGTTAAGAATCTGGATTTAAAAAGAATGAAATAGCCCAGAATAAAATACATTTAAAATCTTTATAAAGTTCTAATTCACAATGTTTTTTATGTATGGCATGGGGATATCCCATTCCTTGTGTTTTAATCCCTGTATAGTGCCTTTATTTGCAGTGAAACAAAAACAAAAACAAAACCTCAACAATTAATCAATTAGTGAAACAGGATGTTAATGAGCAATTTTCTCCACACTCTGAATTCAATTGTTCAAGCTGATGTGATCATAAAAATTGAAAATAATTTAGTCAAATACTTAAGCATTTTAAGATATAAAGGGAAAGCAAAATTGATTCCTGGGAAAATTATAAAGGGAGCAAATACATATATTTGCATAATAGGAGATTGTTCTCCTTTATATTAAAAAGAATGATGCTGTATACAGGACTTGAGAGGTAAAACTCATCTTTATGTCTAGATAGTCACCAGTGAGGTCTAATTTAAGGATTATGAAAAGATATGCCAGCTCCCAAATGACCGCCTCCCTAGACAGACTCATTGCCATGGAATAAAGTAATTTTCTAATTCTTGTTAAAATGTATAGATCATACATGGGACACTGACAAGGGATTTTAATATACATACCTGAGATCTGCAAAAAGCAGAGTTTTGAAAGAAAGGAGAACGCATTACTCAGTTCAGTGATTCTGTTCAGTTTTCATTTTATAATATTTTATTATTTTTATTCAGAGAGAAACAAATTCAGGAAAAAGGAAAGAAGAAAATAATCATCCATCTCCACTAGATAGACTTAGTCATTATCAATATTTTTTAATATCTTTGCCTTCAGTCTTTATTTTTAAAACAATCTCTCTTTGTTTTTAAAAATTCATACATTCACATAATGAAGTTTTCAAGCAAGCCAGAAAAGCATATAAAAAAACAATACAAATCCTGCCATTCATGAACATCATTAATACTGGGTAAGCATGTGTACAGAAATCTTTATATGCACATATAAGATGTATCTGTTGTAGAATGCATGGATGGAGAGAAAGATGAAAATATGAATGGAACACATATAAATAACATTGAAATAGAGTAAATATTTTGAGGGAGAATCAAATTACTCTCTGCTATGAAATCTGAGTGTCTTAAAGTCAGCTCCTTTACTCCTATGACCTTATCCTCAATTATTTGCTTGCTAGTTAGGTTATTATTTATATATTATCTAGGCTTTTTTGATATTTGTATTCTGTCCTCCATAATTCTTTTAGGTGTTTAATATTCATATAATATTTTAAATGAATTAGTAGTCACCATTGGCCTTGTTAGAATGACTTTTCTTTTCCGCATTTTTTTTTTTTTCTTGCGGTACGCGGGCCTCTCACTGTAATGGCCTCTCCCGTTGTGGAGCACAGGCTCCGGACGCGCAGGCTCAGCGGCCATGACTCACGGGCCCAGCCGCTCCGCGGCATGTGGGATCTTCCCGAACCGTGGCACGAACCCGTGTCTCTGGTATCGGCAGGCGGACTCTCAACCACTGCGCCACCAGGGAAGCCCAGTAGTTGAAATCTTTGAGTACCACCTAGGACTGAAGGGTCAAGAATACAGAGAGAGTAAAAGAACCCAAAAAGCTTGTAGTTGGAGTAGAGGTTATGCCTATTGGTAAAAGAAGGCTGAAGAAGGAAGGTACTGGCAATCCATGATCAAACAGGGGATGAACAAGTGAATAAATACTAGAATATTTTCTCTTTTCTTCATGTCTCTGGTGTCAACTTCCCATTGACCACAGTCAACCAGAAGTTGTGATAGCCCATCTTCATGATGAATGTCATCAATATGTCCATTTCTTACTTTTAATTCCCCCATCAAGAGATGAACTCTATTCCTACCATGCTTTTGAAGCTGCACTGGTGTTACGGACTAGCTTCACCAATAGAATACTCCAGAAATAACTTTATGAGACTTTTAAGGGTAGGTCATAAATTGCCTTGAAGCCTCCCCCTGGTAGTATTTTTCTTTTATTGAGGTAAAAGAATTTATTTTCCTTTGCTTCCAATATGGACATAAGATTATGTATTATTTAAACATTACTGAATATGCATCCTTTGGAGTCTGAAAGAGTTGAATTGTGTTGTTAATAGGAAATTTATTTAAAATTTTGGATTCTCATATTTCTTATTGATGAAATTAAAATGACAATAATTTATAGGGTTGTGGTAAGGCAAAATTAATTTCCCATGTCAGTCTTAGCCTAGGAGTTGGTATTTTTTTTTCCTTCCCACTAAACAAAATCCAGGTCACCATAAGCAATGCTTCACAGTGCACATTTTCCCCATAAAATGTGTCTCTTGAAGGATGGAGCTAGAGACAAATAATCTTTTCTTAGTTTTTTTTCTTTCCTTCATACTGCTTCACTGGTAGAATACCTGGCATTTAGGTAAATGTTAATTCAATTTTCCTTACAGGTGCACATATGTAAAAAGCATCCAGAACAAATACAGCTCTGCCAACACCTTGATTTTAGCTTCCTAAAACTCATTCTAGGCTTCCTATCTCCAGAACTGTAACATAGTACATTTGTAGTTGTTTTAAGCTACTATTGATACATTTGTGGGAATGTATTACAGCAACAATAGAAAATGCATACATAGTCTCTCTAGGATATTGGCTCCTCAAGTCCTCCCTGTCTTTTTCTCTGTCTTTCTCTCTTTGTCTCTCTCTGTGTCTCTCTGTCTCTCTCTATGTCTCTTTCTGTACTTTGTCCAGCTTTTCAGCTGTTCTCAGCAGTTAGTCAAATACCAGCTACCCTTTCACTCTGGAAGTGGAAGTCTCAAATATACATAATATTCACAAATGATTCATCCCACAATTTTCACAGTATGTTTCCTGACTTCATTCAGCTACAAAATGAAGATGATAATAGACACTTCACTACGTGACACTGTGGATTACATGGATTCGAGTATTAAACTATAACAGCCATGTAGCCATGTAGCATAGAGATATAAATGCTGAGGGGTTAGTTTTGCAGTTAGGCTCACCGCTAGAGTTACACCCCTATTTCAAAATTTGGAAAATTAAAACATGTGCCTCAGTAACATGAAAATTTTCTACCTACTCATTGTTTTCAGACATTTGTGAATAGATGGGGAAAAATCTTAGAAATTCTAGAACACAAAGAATACTCTAAAGTATTATGGAGTCTTCAGGACATCAAAGACCAATAACATGGTTTGATTTTGCCATAATGTAAAGAATGTTATTGTGATAAATCTCCTTGGAGAATAGATCTTTTTCTACAATGGACATGTATACGTTTTCTCTTTGCAATTTTTACTCTATTTTGAATTATATAATATAAAACCAAAATTTATGCTTCTTAAGGAAAAAGACAGTAACTTTAAACACTCTAAATTATTGCCATGCACATTCTAAGCTTTTAATAAATGATGATTAAATTAATAAAAACTGTAAAACTCTATAAATAAGAAAAGTAGTAATTTTACTTAGTATCATTTTAATGCTAAAATAATTTCTATACTACTGTACTTTGAAAATTAGTAATCCATATGTGTTTTAGATTAGAATCAGAAAAAATTCATATAATGAGAACACAACAGTTCCCTGTCAAGCTAGATAACAGGAACTGATTGTAATTGAGAGGGATAAGTTTATGAGTGGACATGGGTGAAGATAGTCACATTTGAAATTACATGCATATGAAAAAATGGAAGGCAAGATATGAATGAACTGTCATCTAAATTATACTACGTGTAAAGTGCTTAAACATATCAGGAATTTAAAAAATATAAATACACAGTAGCCATGGTAAATATTTTTTAAAGTTTTTCTGTATTCAACATATCATATTTGCATTTTCCTGACTCACACTGAAAAATGTCCATATTTTCTTTTCTCAGTTGACCTATTTTCTTCTGCAGTTCTTTATCTGACAAGGATATGTGACATATTTCTATGTATCAGAAATACACAAAATGAACTATTCAAAGTTTTTTTTTATGAACAAATTTTTGTGCAAACAAAACACACACACATATATACACACAAAGAGAGAGAGGCGTAGAATAGGAAATGTTTATATTTTAATTATTGCTAGAGATCATTTTTTTAAAATGCTCATTCCATTATATGATATTTTGAAGAATATTCTCCAAATATATTGGTTACATATTCATGCATACCTCTGTCCGAAATATGGAGAAGTCATAAATCTCTTTTTCTATATTTCATGTTGTATTTCATTTATCTGTATACTACTCCAATGTTCACGTGACTTGCCTTCTGTCCAAATGCAAAATTCTGTTGCATCATGCATTCTTTAGTATCAACGACTAAAATTTTAACTGTAAGTTTGATAATTCTTCACAAGGGCCACTACATCAATTTGTCTCTGATTAATTTCCTATTCATATAAAGTATTATTTATATAATTTGAAAATTTCTTCCTGAAATCTCCCATTTTGTTCCTTGATACAGACAGCATACATATGGTTAATGTGATTGGTTATCATTTTGATTACAGATCTCTCTACTAAGGTCACCATCATAATTTTAGTAAAAAATTATACATTGATTCTTTTCTTTGAGATTATAACTAAAGTTATTTTACTTGTAATTCCACCTGTATAGGAGGTAAAAATCTTGAGTTTCATTGTATTACCAACAAGGTTTATTTTATGAGCAAGAAATCTCTTCATATGAGCTGTTGTTGCCTGGCAACATCTGGAGAAAGCTATCTGTGGAGCTAGTGAAAACATCAAGCACAGTATTGTCTGGTAAGGCCCATTACATTCTACATTTTCTGATTCAGTTTGCAATACAGTTGGCTTTCATAGCATAATTTCAAAATCTGGGCAATACAACTTGGATTATTAAATTGCATTAAGGTTTACTTCTCCGTAATAAGATAGGGAGACCATGCTCTTCAGTTTTATTTAGTTCCCTTTAATTCAGTGAAATAGTGTGAACATTGGTTAGAAACATCTACTCTATGGAAATGCCATTTGCTTTGCCATTTGGAAAGCTTAAAAACCTGATACAAGTTGTGTACGTTGTCACAATAGAAAACAAAATGACACTTGTTAATACCTTTTCAAAAGCATTTATTTATTTTTGGCTGTGCCTGTGGCATGCAGGATCTTATTTCCCAGTTCCCTGGCCAGGGATTGAACCTGTGCCCCCTGCATTGGGAGCGCGGAGTCTTAACCACTGGACTGCCAGGGAAGTCCCTAAATCATTAGAAGTAGGTCAAAAGGGATCTTAAGAGATTAATTAACTCATCTATTTGCCATCTGGTATGAATACGTATTTTATTCTATACAGATGAATACATGTTCTATTCTATACGGATTCTGTAAAGAGGATACATGATCTTGTTTTACAATCTACTTTAATAACAATTTTAATACAAATTTTTTTTACTAATAACATCTTGTAATAACCAAACTCAAATTTAGAAATGTAGATTTGTTGCTGTGCTCACTTGTATGTATTATGTATTGTACATGACATCTTCCTAGAAGGTATAGGAGGAGCTTCATAGAAAAGAGAATATTTGAAATGTACACAGAATGTAGTGTGGCAGAGAGTATTTTCCAAGACCTGTTTCTTCTTCTTTCTGGGCACACAGCCAGGTTACACTGCCAGACTCCATTGAAGTCAAGTGTAACCATGTGACTAAGTTGTTGAAAATGGAATGGGAGCAAAAATGATATGTACCAGGTCTGGCCCATAAAACCATTCACATTCCTTTTCTCTCCACTGACCTGATACAGATGAGCATAGTAACCTTGGAAGTAATGAATTGAAAATGTCTGAACCACATGATTGAAGGAGACTGGGTCCCTGAATTACCCTCTATAAGAAAGCTGTCTTCCAAGCAGAGGTACCTATTGGGGATTTCCAAGAACAAGAAGTAAATTATTGTCTATTAAAGTACTGAAATTTTGGAGTTTATCTTGTACAACAGTTGCCTTACTGTCACCTTACTTAATACAAGTGGGAAGGATTTGAACGCAAGAAACTTCTAAGTAGGGAGAGGAGTCAAGACAAAAGAGGGATTCAGCACAGCATGAGAATGGGGCAGAAGCAGGCAAGTGAGAGACATATATGCAGAGTATCAGGTGTTCTGACTGTAGTAATAGATAGTTGTAGAGAATAAGGGGAGATAATAATAGTATAAAGTATATTGAGGCCATATTTTGGAAGGCTTTCAAGTGTCAAGCTGAGGCCCTTGAATTATTTGGGAGGCAATGGGGAAATAATAAAGGCTCATCAGCAAAGGAAAATACACAATTTTAAAATTTTATTTGTTTATTTATTTATTTTTGGCTGCATTGGGTCTTCGTTGCTACGCACGAGCTTTCTGTAGTTGCAGGAAGCCGGGGCTACTCTTCATCGAGGCACATGGGCTTCTCATTGAGGTGGCTTCTCTTGTTGAGGAGCACGGGGTCTAGGTGCACGGGCTTCAGTAGTTGTGGCACGCAGGCTCAGTAGTTGTGGCTCATGGGATTAGTTGCTCTGAAGCATGTGGGATCGTCCTGGACCAGGGCTCGAAACCACGTCCCCTGCATTGGCAGGCGGATTCTTAACCACTGCGCCACCAGGGAAGTCCCAAAAATACACAATTTGAACTGTAGTGTAGGCCTATTAATCCAGCAGCTATAAATAACATGGTTTGGAGGCAGGGAGTAATAAAAATCTTTGCAATAATGCTCACGAGTAAATACCATATAATGTGAATAGATTGAGGAAAGGAATAATGGTATTGCAGAGGTAGGATTCCTAAATGTGTGAGCTGATTAGAAGGTACAGGGGAAAATAACAATATTAATAACTGATGCTTATGTTCTTATGATAAGCTAACCACTTTATGTGGGTTACCTCTCTTAATATTCACAATAATCCTATAAAATAAATAACAGTATTGCCCTTATTTTACAGAAAGGATACAATTTAGAGAGGTTTAGTACATAAGCAAAGGTCATATTAGTTGTAAATGGAACAACCAGGATTTGAAACAAACAATCTAATGTTCGACTCTTGGCTCATAATGAGTATACTCTCAAATCCAGGTTATGAGCAATATGGAAAATTTTTTACAGATGTGTGAGAGAAAGAAGTACAGATTCAACTGATATTTTTTTGTTCTGGTAATGTTTTAAACTGATATAATTTCAAACTCACAGACAAATTGTAAGAATAGTACAAGGAACTTCAATATACCCTTAACCTAAATTCAGCAGCTTTTTATACTACACACACACACACACACACACACACACACACACTCAAACTATGCACAGAATTACTTTTGTCTTCTTTTTTTTCATTTATTAAGAGTGAAATGATGCTAGCACATTTACATATTGACACTGGAAGCCAATTGGAATTTGCAATTTGTGACTGACCTTTTGGAGAGAATTTAGGTCTGGAGGTAACGGTATGGAATAAATTAGTATAGACAGAGGTTGGTAAAATTCAGGAATCAATCAGATTCCTGAGTGAAAGAATAGAGAAACAAAAGGACAATTCATTAGGAGTAGGATAATCCTATGCAACAAATGTCCAGAGAGGAAAAGTTACGGAGGTACAGTCATAAGGTTAAAAACTTCAGAAAGTTCAAGAGACCTAGGGAAAGGTTAGATTTAGAATTCAAAAGGTCTTCAGTGACCTTCAGTACAACATTTTGGGTAGCATACTGAAAAAGGAAACTAAATTACAAAGGTTAAGGAGAATAATCAGTGAAGAAAATTAAAATAAATATTAAGAAACATGTTGCTCATGTATGAACAATTAACATGCTTTATTTTCCCTTCTGTGATTTTGCTACTCATATTCTTCTCTTTCATCTAGTACATTCTGCATCAAAATTTCTCATAAATACTTTGGAGTGGTTGGACAGGGAGTTTGGGGTGGCACAGTATACAACAATGGCCTTCCTGGTGTTCATTCCTTCAGTCTGCAAGGGTCCAGCTTGAGGCAAAGGGAGGATTCATTTTTCTGGGAACACACACAAATCTCTGGATGCCCCAGTCAGGTTGGTGCACAGGTTAGAGTAGGGCAATTTTTACCAGGAGTATATTCATCCCTGTCTAAATGAGCAGGATAGGATTTGGCTCAAGTAATTTACTACTTAGAAACTAAAATAAAGAGTGGTGCTTTGAATGAGGTATTTGGGGTAGAGTGGGGTATTTGGAACATATATGTAAACAATTGTGTGGATATATTCCATGAATATATCTATGTACCTATGGGTAGGTATATATATACTTTACCTTGTATCGTGGCTCCAGTTTAGAGAAAACTTTTGTTCTCTACAACTCAAGTCAGTGAATTCATTTTATGACTTAGGTGAATAAATTCAATTTTGTTAAAAAATATTTTCAGTAAACAAGTTCAATTGCCCTTATAGATACATTTTATTTGCACTGTATTTACCACAAGGGCTATTTCTTTATAGATAAAAGCTGAATAATCTGGAGGGTCTATTTCTCCTCATAAAAATATCAGAGCAAGAATCTGTAAGTCATCATCATCATAATATACAATCAAACTTAAGATATTTTCCTTCATCTGGTTATGTTTTTCAAAAGAATTTTTTATCCATGGTGTCTCCATAATCATTAGAATGAAGTTACTCTCTAAATGTTTTCTGCTTCAGTTTCCTTATTTTTAAGTGAAACAATATGTATAGCTAATTCCTAGGGCTGTTGTAAGGTTAAATGTTACATTTTGGAATAGTGTCTTCTTCTATTTCCAACTCATGATAATCTTCTTCCTTCCTCAGATATCTAATTCAAAAGATATTTTAATTGAGCAGTATCAAAAACTCAAGAATGAGTTATCTACTACCTATATTGGTAACACCAGTGATGCCTGTCTTCACATGCTGTGAAGGGTAATCTACTTAACAAAGAGGGACTATTTAAAACTTATACTTAAAGTTATTTGAATTAACACATACATCCTTGTTTCTCTCCTCTGTATGTTAATCTCTCACAGCCCTGATAATATGAAAACCACCAAGTTATAAAAAGTATTTTTTGCTATTTTATATTTTTAGAGGAGTTATAATAGTGATATTGAAGGGGTCTCAGGATATCATTTAAATTAACACCATTGGTCTGGCTGGGAGTATACCTATGAAGTATCTGACATCTGACGTACCTGAGAGAGGGAGGAGGTACCATACACACACTCAGTAGCCAGTTCTCCTCCATGACAACTTAAATCAGGAGGTTTCCTATTAAGGAAGGAAAAAAATAGCAGTAACACCATACACAGTGTCTTGAATATGACAGGTCATCTTTAGTTTTTAATAGACCAATGTTTGAAATTTTGTCTGTTTCCCTATTTAACACTGTGGCTAGGCAAAGGGAATGCGTTCTAAGTAGCTGACCAGGTTTTCTCTCAACTACTGTCGTCCTTTTCTCCTTCCTCCACTTTCTCTCTCACTCCCTTTCTTCCTTCTTGCTTATCTCTCCCTACTTCTTTTTCTCCCCCTTTTCTATGAAAGCAGAACCATAATTTGAGGACTGAAGCACTGAGCCTAAGCCACCTCTATGCTACCCACTGAGACAGGGACAGATTTTTAGACTTTCTTGTTGATTCTGGTTCTGTATATTAAAATATTGGTATGACTGTTAAATAGAGAAATCTTAACAGATAAACTTTCATTATATTTAAAATGTATTTAACAAATATCAAAATTAATTGTGAACACCTGATAGGGATACAGAAAACTTTACTTACTGGTTGTCAAAATTTTAATTTTGAATACATTTTAAAACACATTTGTCGGTAAATTTTAAAATTTGATACCACTTGCAAATAAAGTTATGATAAATTAAAATATTTTAATATAAATTTTATTGTATAATAATATTGTATTTGATATGAATTATGAAAATATGTGAGGTGTTATTGACCCCTTAATGAATAATGGTTGGTCTCAGGTCATCAAACTATAGTTTGTTGAATCCTTTCTTATAGGTTTAAATTCCCAAAGGTCAGCATATTTATAGCATATTTACTGCAAAGTGGCAAGTTATCCTGATAATACCATGTTAAAATTCTGCTAACGTTCTTTTCATGCAGAGACTCTCATTGGGATTAACATATGTCACAATTCAAAAACCTAAACAGAATTCTATTTAAACCTACTGGTTCTGAAGGAGAAAGTGCTCAGGTGTTTATCTGTAGCACTTCTGGGAGAAATGCCAAACTTCTAGACCATTAGTATTCCTGCAACTTTACATTCTCTTCCTAGAAATTATTCTTCTGAAAAATGTACAATAATGTTAAAATGTTAGATAATTATACTATATGCGGTCATATCTGTAATGATTTACTGATAGCTAAGAAAAGAAGATGAGCAGGTGTACAGTAAACATTTAAAACAAAGGGTAAACTTGGCCTTACTGTGCTTTCCCATTAGTAATTGTATTTCAGGACAATTGTGCTGCCACCATGATTGAAATACTTAGATTAGTATTAATAACAACAGGAATAATATAAATATCAAATCTGACTATACGTCAGGTGTTTTACATCTTCATGGAAGATGAAGATGCTTTAATCTTCATGGAAGCCAAGCAATGTAAGTATTAATAGTTCCACTTTAAAACTGAAAAAACCTAATTGTACTTAAATAAGTACAAGGTAACTAATAAAACAACCTGCATTATCTACACATCCCCAATATCTGTAGTAAGTTCTACTTGTAGTAAATGTTAAATAAATATTTATTTTTAAAAATGACCATATAATGCCTGGGAAGTAAATTAAATCCATCCACAACATTGTATAAATATTACCATCTTGAATTACAAGACTTGTCCAGTAGGATGAGGGGATTGAAGTTTCTAGTCAGAGTATCATCAAAGTGAATGGCAGTAAGGAATGAACTTATATGAGATGAATTTCATGACTAGAAAAATGAAGAGAGGTGAGGAAACAAGATGCTTCAATGAGACCAAAGAATGGATGTTTTAGAAGGAAGGACATGAAAGATTTGAGCTTCCAGAAAACTGATGTGTGTATTACCAGGTGTATCTGTGGGTATAAAAGTGGGGAGATAAAAATAAAATTGCACACCTTTTTATATTATATTCTCTTTTAAGGTATTTAATTTGCTTATGTTTAAATGAATTGTGAGATCAACTAATTCAGGCACTGAGTTCTTTTAATTTTATTTTTGCCAGTGCCTGCCCAGTGCCTGACACTAATTGATGTTTAATATTGTTTTGCAAAGTATGATTAAAACAACACAAGAAAGAGAATAATTTCAATGGCAATAAAAGAAACAGAAAGGACAGAATTTTGTGTTCACAGAGGAATGTTACAGCCTTGAGAATCATAGCAGAGGTATTTTGTTTGAAAATGGGTTATGGCCATATTTGTGAGTGGCTGAAGTGGACAAAAATCTTGTCATTAACTCTTTTAAGTTCCCAAAAGGAGTAGGAGAGGAATGGTGTTTAATGAGTACCTACTTTTAGATAGGTGCCAAGGTTCTGCACTTACTTTATTTACTCGTCATATCAACTGTACAAGCTAAACATTAATAATCCCATTTTACATATGTAGAGAAAAGGCTGATAGGATTAAACAAGTTTCTAAATGCAATTCAGCATGGTTTTTGTTGAAAGTAGAAAATTTGAAGTTTTTTGCTGAACCACAGTTATGAGTAAATGTGTTTTTTCTGTTTCTCCCTCTCAATAAACATCAGATTTTGACTTTGAGCATGAATATCAAGTTCCTCAATTCAGAATTAGGCCTTCAAATGTTGTGCTCCTAAAAATAGTGTTCTTTTATTTTAATATGTAATCAGGAGTTTTCTAGGCCTCGTAATAGATTGAGCATTGGTAAATTGGCTCATAATTACTCTAGGTAGAAAAAAATCCTTTCAAACCCATATTATATTAAAATTGACTTGTCACTTCATCTTCTTTCCTTGCACTTGAGTAAAGCCCTAATAAATGCATTTTGGAAATGGATTTCCCTCAAGAGCTATTCTCACTCATTTGTCACAGAGAAAAAAAAAAAGTAAAGAAAAAAGGCAGAAAATATCCAACATCTGCTTCATGTTGAAGATAAAATTCAATCAAATAAATTTTGCTTATTTTTCTTTTTTGCACATTTGATCATATTTCTAAATGGACCCCAAAGAATTAATGATCTAATCTGATGTTTCTCTCTTTCTATTGGTTATAATTTCTAAGCCATTGTGTGTGTATGCGCCTGTGTGCACGTGTGTACATAAATCTTTCACTCATGGGTTATGGGAACTTTGTCTATTGCAGGTGGCTTGATTTTCTGATTGTTATGTCTTTGATTCAGTTAGTAGTCATTAAAAACTCCTCAAAACACCGCAATAAAAAAATAACTTACTTCCTGACCTGCAAGTGTTCTTTTAATACTTTTGGTCAATGTTGGCCTAAGTTTTTTTCTTATTATGCCGCTTCTATTTCCAACTTGCCTTCAAAGGAGTTTGATTCATTTTCATTTCTTGCTAGCTTGTTTTTCTTTTTTCTTCAAATACAGTTTTAAATGCAAAAAATTTTCAAGCATCTTATAAAAGCGCTATGGAGACAGGCAAGTTTACCAGGTTTAATAAACTTTATTCAATGAAGTATCTAGAGCAATACGTCTTTGAGGGTTTCAGACGGTTGATGAACCATTGTGAAGGCATTAGCACCTGCTTTCACACTATATGTAAAGTGTCCCTGCATTTGCACTGCACTGCCAAAAGCAAGAACAGTTATATGTTCCAGCAAGAAAAATATCCTTAAGTATAGTATAAAAAATGAGTTTAGTACTAAGACATAGTTTTGTTTTCTTTTCTGTGAAGAAAATAACCCATGGATATGTTATAATAGAATGCCCTTTAAGGTATTTTTCAACATATAGAAAACATATAGCTTTCAACATATAGCTTTATTAGCCCAGGACAAAATACTTTCTCAGTACCCGGAAAGGTCTTGGGAATCAGATTCCACACATCCTCCCTGCCGTAAGCAGCTGGAACCGCTTCGACAATCAGGGTTCCCAGAATTCTCTCTTCCGAAACGGGCCCGGCTAGGGCCGGCAGCACTCAGGAGATCTCGCGAGATCTGGTTTCAGGCGAAGTGGCGCGTTCGTGTGGGAACTGGCTTGGAATTTGGCGGAGGCGGTGAGGCTTCTAGGACCCCAGCCGGTGAACTGGTCTCTACCTACCCGGCCTAGACACCAGGACGGGCTAAAGCACACTGGAAGACAAGAGTCGCGCGGCGCCTGTGGGCACGCACCCGCCACACCTGCCCCCTACCAGTCCGTGCCCTTCAGGCCTGGCCTTCAGCCTGGGGCTAGCGGGACCCCGCGCTGCTCGCCTGCAGAGACGCGACGGCGAGAAAACTCAGGAGAGCCAGACCCCGTATGGCCCTGCTGCGGGGGACGCGTGGCCTCTCGTCTGAGGAGGAACCCCGGCTTTCGTGATCCCGCGCGGCGGGGCTTTGTCTTGTAAGTATGGTCAGCTGAGACTGGGGCCCATTTCTGCCTTTCTCTGTGGTCCCTACGTGCCTCATAGCGACCCGTCCTCGTCCTCTTGCAGCCCTTGTATCAGTTTCTTCATATACCTCTCACTCATTACACACTCGAAGCAGCAGAATTTACCTATAGAGGGTAGCGGCCGAGCCTTGCCTGCTTTGCTCAGCAAGCTCACAGTCCGCCCACTCAGACCAGAATCCAGCCCATGGGCCACGCTCATGGTGTGAAAAGGAAACATGATGAATCGTAAAATAATAACACAACTGAAACAGCAGTGGTAAAACAAACCAGAAAAGCAGACATAGGCATATCATATTCAAACTGCAAAACCAAAGAAAAAGAGGCATTGAGCGGAGTCTGTAAACTAAAAGCATATCAACTGTGCATAGGCCCTGTACTTTAGTTGACAAAGTTATTTCCCCTGGGGTACAGGTTATTTCTAATACTGCTATACATATGTACTGGAACTGAACAATTAAGTACATGGATGACAGATGCTGGGAGCCAGGTTTCTCAGTGTTGGAGTGGGAGTTTACAGAGAAACAAGAAAAGGAAGTTAGAATAATCTATGTGGTAATGGATTTGAATTGGAGATATCAGTATGAACTCATACTTAAGGTAAGATGGATACAGTTGGTTACATATAGAAATAATTATAGATATGTTTATATACATGGGTTACTATTTGCACATGTACTTCCTTGTTTTTTCCACAGAGAGGGCCCAGAAGCAACAACACATTAGTGGTGAGTACACCAACTCTCAGATACTGGTTTCTTATGCTATTCTCCAGTAAAAGGAACCAGGCTTTTTGAGAAATGGTGGATTCTAGGACAGGTGTAGGAAATATATACTATGAGGCCAGAGCACCTTAGTGAGAACATGTAAAGAAGTGCTCAGAAAAAAACAGCACAATGGTGGAAGTATGTCAGAGGGACACAGGAGCTGACTGAAAGAGCTTCCAGTGGCCAAAGATGGACACATCTGAGCAACAAAATAAATGAAATAGTATTTGATTATAAACTAGAGTATAAAATAAATATAAGTCCATATTCAAATAAATGATTAAATAAATAAAAGAGAAGAATGGAAGAATAGAAAAAACTTCCTTGCAGGAGAATTCCAAATAATTTATGTAGATGCTTTTTAAGTCTAGGCAGTGCCTAGTGACTTCCTTCCAAATAGTATCTATAAAAAGAAGGAAGGGGAAGTAACTTCACAGTGAAGAAATTTGACAAACACTACCTTAGCCAGGTGATCAAGGTCAACATCAACCTTTATAAGTCATGTTGATAAAATATGCACTATAAGAAGGCTCTGTGGCTTTCCTTCTCCAAACCCATCACCCCAGTATAATCATAAGAAAAACATCAAATTCCAATCAAGAGATAGACAACAAAATACCTGACCCAATATCCCTCAAAATTGTCATCCAAATATGGAAAGTCTATGAAACTCTGACAGCCAAGAGGAGATATGAAAACTAAATGTAATGTGGTATCCTGAGTGGGATCCGGGATTGTAGAACATTAGGCGAAAACTAAGGAAATCTGAATAACGTATGGACTTTAGTTAAAAAAGTATAATGATTAATTTTATGTGTTTATTTGACTAGGCCATGGGGTGCCCATTTGGTCAGACATTATTCTGATTGTGTCTATGAGGTAGTTTATGGATGAGATTAACATTGGAATCTGTAGACTGAGTAAAGCAGATTGTTGTCCCTGAATTGGATTGGCCTCATTCCAGCTGAAAACTGGAATAGAACGAAGAGGCTGAGTAAGAGGGGACCCCTCCTGACTGATTGTTTGAGTTGGGATCTTGGTCTTTTCAAGCCTTCGGACTCAGACTGAAACATCTATTTGTCTTCGTTCTAGGGACTGCTGGCTTTGGGACTAGAAGTTATACCATTGTCTCTCCTGGTTCTTAGTCTTCAAACTTGGACTGGAACTACACATTTGCTTTCCTGAGTCTCCAGTTTTCCTGCTACAGATCTTGGGACTTCTCAGCCTCCATAATTGCGTGAGTTGATTCCTTATAATAAATCTCTTTATGTTTTCTCTGGAGAAGCCTAACTAATACAATAAATATACATCAATATTGGTTCATTAGTGGAAATAAATGTAAGATATAGTACTTGGGATTCTAGGCGCCAGGTATATGAGGAGTCAGTCTCTGTACTATCTTTGCAATAATTTTTGTAAATCTAAAACTACTCTAAAATAAAAATTTTATTTAAAAAAGTTGATGTTGGGACTTCCCTGGTGGTTTCAGTGGCTAAGACCCTGCGCTCCCAGTGCAGGGGGCCCAGGTTCAATCCCTGGTCAGGGAACTAGATCCCACATGCCACAACTGAGAGTTCACATGACACAACTAAAGATCCCGCGTGCTGCAACTGAGACCCAGCGCAGCCAAATTAATAAATAAATAAGTAAATAAACATTTTAAAAAATAAAGTAAAAATAAGATAAATAAAAAACAGTTGATGTCAGATTTTGAGCCTGTGTAAATGAATGGTTGTGACATTCCTAGAATTTGAGGAGCTGGCATTAAAAAAAAATTAGGGTATATAGAATAGGTATTTCTGTATATTCTGTATATTTTTAGTATATATTGAATATTCTACATATTTTATATTTCAGTTTTGAGAAATCTTAAATTGGTGCTTTATTAAAGTAGTTAACTCATCTCAGGTAACATACCACATAAATATTTTCCTTTGCTTTCATATAGATATTCCTAATTTTATGTTTTGATATTCAATTTTATCTAATGGGTAGTTTAAAAATCTTCCTCAAATTATTTTGAAGTGGTTAGAATACCAAACATAAATAAATAATAATGATAAGGAAATGAAATTGGGTTCAAATGTCAGTTTTTATATATCTAAATGTCATTTAGCATTAATCCTATTGATGGCATTTTTACTGCTGTGACATTTTTGTATAAGAAGAGGTGAAAAAATAGTTACAGGATGTAAATTAGTTTATGGACTGAGACTTGTAGGGTTAAGAATATTCTTTTTGATTGTTTTTGTTTTTGTGTTATTTTAGGCAACTTATTACAAACAAAATTATTTAAAAACTCATCCATAACTGTTTACTCTAGGCTTGTGTACATCAGCAATTTAACTACTTACAAATAAAGTGGAATTAAAAGAAGACTCTAACTCTGCTCGTTCTGCTTAATTAAGTGGATATGATTATATCCTTGTGAGATAGACTTGTGAGGTAATTAAGCCTTGGAAACAATTTGAAGTACTTTGACTCCAGATCCTAGACTCATGATCCAAGCTACACAAAAACCCCTTGATTGAGTGGGTCCTAGCTGCATAAGGCTCTCTCAGCAACAGTTAGTAACCTGTATCTGAAACTCCGGTTTGTCTGCTTCACTCAGTAGTGGCTTCAATACACATGGTCAGACTTCTTTCACTCAGCTCTAAGGGCCAGTGAGTCATTGCTACTTCACTACTCCTGCAACCGAGATAGGAAAGAAATAGTCTACCTTTATGCAGTTGCTGTACAACTAATTTGGGATAAGTTGCTAAGGGACTCGGTCTAAAGACATTAAACTGACACAACCTCACTTTGAGCTCTACATCACTAGGCATCATTGTTTCAGAAACTTCATGGCCTCTCACCTCTTGATAAATTCCCTTTCACTTTTGGAGAATTTTGGCATAAGGGAATTCCCCACCTTTCCCCCAGAGGTCTGTGTCTAGAAAATTGTCACAATTGTCACAATTTAAACTTTTTACTTTGTGCTCTTTTGATATCTATGATTCTAAGATGAGCAGGCAAATATGATTTCTTCCTTCCACTTAAAACTACCCATCATGAAACAACAAAGAATATGAATAAAACAAACAGATCATCCATATTTTCATCCAGTCCGTATTTTCCATTCTTCTTTGGTATGGGCATCAAAAAACTTTCTTTAGTTTCTTTTATTTAAAGATGTCATAGCAACAAGGAGGAAGTAGCCTAGATACACTAATCACCACTCAAAAGAGGTGATGTACAAATACCGCACTTTGTATGAAGGAAAAATAAATTTCTATTGGGGAAAAATTCTCTGTGATATTGCTGTGAGTCTCGTGACAAGCTTTTGTTCTGTTCTGTCGTTTCAAGGATGTTTGTTTAGCAAACAGCCATGGAAACTGGATCTCCCCCTGGGCAGAAGGCAGATGTATTTACTGACCAGAAAAGTAAAGATAATATCTGCCTCTGCAGAGAGAGTTAGCTGGGGTTGGTGGTCTTCTTTAAAAGATGAGAGCTTTACTAAATTGGGGTTCCTCAGCTTTGACATGAACCCACTGTGTGCATTGCATCCATCCATGCCCCCATGGGGCTTGTAGAGCAAAGAGAACGCAGGTGAGCCTGAAGCTTCTGAGGCCTGCTGTGCCATAAGTACTAATGTCCTTTGTCTCTAACACAGAAAACCTTGTCCATCTATGTCACTGTGGCATCCTAACTGGTTAGTTTGAAAATAGGGTAAAATCTCAGACAGTTTACAGCTGTTGACAAAGTTTATGGGTTAAGCTACTGATATTTCAGGCTTTGCTTATTTCTTCAACATAGATTAGCCTGTCTTAATAAACACTCACAGGGATCTTAAGTTCAATGTCTCCCAAACTGAACTCATTTTTGTTTCCCTAAACCATTCTCTCTTTAAGTGATCCCTATTCCAGTAAATTTTACTATGAATTACCAAAAGCAGAAACTTGAGAGTGACCAACCTTCACTTCCAATCAATTACTGTCTTATTCCTGACGCTGTACTCCCAAACTGGACCATTTTCATTCTTTGCTTCTAGTATTCTCCTCTCATCTATTCTTGAACCAGAGAAAAATCTCAAAGGGGAGATCTAATTATATTAATTTCTAGTTTAAAATATTTCAGTGACTTCTGTAAAGTCAAAATATTTCAACTTGGCTTCTAACACCTGGCCTTTATGTCCAGCCCCACTGCTCATTCTTCTCTCTCATGAATTCTAAGCTCCAGTTGTAATAAACTTCTTGGAATGACTCCTGTGTGTTTTAGTTTATCCCAAATCACCTGGTTATACTGTTCCTTTGGCCTGGGACATTTTCTTTTCTATTTTTCATCTGCCTAAAATGGGTGCAGACAGAAGAAAACATTGAAGAAACCTCCCTCCTCTCCAAGGAATACAAATAGAGAATGTCAATACGACCTAATTAACAGTGACGTTTCTAGAATTAATACATTCAGAAATTTGCTTCACAAATTTGTAGAATTAATTTCTTCAAAAGAAGTATCAACTTATATAGAAACTAGAAAAAAATAAATCACACTTTACTAAGGTGATGAAATAAGCATTTGTGTGCATGGATGAGTGTGTATTTTATGAGGGTACAATTAATTTTGAAGGGTAAATAAAATTATGATTTTTAAAATATGTCTTCAATCATAGACAATGCTAAATTAAAATATAACTAATTCTGATTGGCTGTATTAAATAAGGCATTATTACTAAAATTAATGACAGCTACACTTTGACACATTTTAAATCATACACTAGACTAAGTTACTTACATATGTTATATCATTTAATCCTGATAATATTCACATGGGTGGATACTCATATTAAGTCATTTTACAGATGATGTAACTCAAGTTTAGAGAGGTCAATTTGCCTAGTGTCTTTGAGACAGATGGACATAAGCAGAATATGAGCTCTGGTCCTCAAATTCCACAGTAAACCTCTTTACTTGACAGGCTCAACTGTGTTCTATTAGCAGAGTGTAAATGGAAGTATATGGTGCCCTCTCTGAAGCAGTGATAAATGTGATGGGTGAAAATAGGTTGTTTATTTATCAGGAATTATAATATCACTGTTATCTTGAACACCTGTCTTTCATACAAGTAAAATTATTTACAGATGAATTTGGAAATCTGATTAAAAGAAAATACCTACTATGGTGAATTATTTCACCATTATTACTAAGCAGGAAAACTGAAGTAGGATATGGTGTTTCATCTAAATCACTTAAGTTCCAAATCCTGGGTTCCTCAGAGTGTGGGGCTATTTCATCACTACATAGCGCATTGCCCTATGGTGAGTTCTGCCAAGACTATCCTGAAGACTCTTTAAAATTTTAGGTGATAACACCTATCTTAAAACATGTGTTCATGTTGGAACCAGCACCAAATTATGCAAGGGCATACTTTGTCCCATTCAAATTATTTAGAGAATATTCACCTGTTAAGAATCAGGCTTTGTGATGTTATTGAAGTGCTTGAAGATAAAGATACTGTCTTGCTGCTACGAATATTCAACTAAACAATTAGAATTAATTCTTAACTTTGTGAAACTCATAGGAGGCTTTTTCTTCCAAAGTTACTGTGAGTTGAAAAATTTTGTTTCAAGCATTTTCAAAGAGAAAATTAATTCATATTAAGTTTCATTTGCAGCTTGCTAAAATATGAAATAATCCAAATGATAATACATATATGATTAAATTTATATAACAAACATTATGAAAATTGCAATTTACAGAGTTCATATTTGTTACAGAAAAGTGTATGTCCAGTACTTTACTACAAGAGGCAGTAAAGAATAGAGATTTGACGTCAAAGCTCTAAAATTAGTCTGGCTAGTCCACTTAGGCAGTACCACTTCTTTGCTGTGTGATCTCACAGATTAATCTCCTTTGCTTTGGCTTTCTCATCTATAAAATGTGGATGATCATAATACCAATTCCAAAACATTTTTTGTGTGTGTGTGAGAATCAGTGTGTTCATGTAGAGAGCTATAAAAATGCATGAAATATAATTTAGTAAATATTAGCTATTTTCATGGGCCAGACACTGCTAAAGATACGTACACATTATCTCACTCAATGTACTTATATTATTATGTGAGATATAATATTATTCTCATTGATGTTATGAGGAAACCAAGGTCTAGTGAGGTTAGGTTAACTACTTCATGGACATATTTTTTTATTATCCATTATATTCAGACCTTTATGAAATAAGATTTAAACAGAATTGCCCTGAAGCTTCCTAAAAGGCTCGTCATTGGTCTAGATTCTTGATGTCCTTGTGTTTGTAGATCATAAATATAATTTTATAATTATACTTAAGACACCATTATCATCAATATGCTACATTGATATGAAAATACCTTCAACTAAAGCTAAATTCTAACAACATTGCTCTATAATTACCAAGTCTAAATCTCATTTCTATTTCAGAATTTTTTTAACTTTTATTGTATTTCATGTTTAATGTTAGTTTTCCCTTTCAAAAAATTTTAGCATGATATTAGTGTTATATACTTGACTTATTACAGTTATATCTAAATTGTATCATTATTTTTTATATTATGCCTACTGACTTAATAGCTTTTCTTTCTGACTACATCATTCTGTGTGTGTAAGGAAACAGGTATCCCTGTTCACAGTTGGTGAGGGTATAGAGTGGTATAATATTTCTGTAGCTTTGTAGTATAGTCTTTAGTCAGGGACCCTGGTTCCTCCAGCTCGTTTTTCTTGCCCAAGATTGCTTTGGCTATTTGGGGTCTTTTGTGTTTCCATACAAATTGTGAACTTTTTTGTTCCAGTTCTGTGAAAAATGCCATTGGTAATTTGGTAGGGATTGCACTGAATCTGTAGATTGCTTTGGGTAGTGCAGTCGTTTTCACAATGTTGATTCTTCCAGTCCAAGACCATGGTATATCTCTCCATCTGTGTGAATCTTCTTTAATTCCTTTCATCAGTGTCTTATAGTTTTCTGAATACAGGTCTTTTGTCTCCTTAGGTAGGTTTATTTCTAGGTATTTTATCCTTTTAGCTGCAGTGGTAAATGGGAGTGTTTTCTTAATTTCTCTTTCAGATCTTTCATCGTTAGTGTATAGGAATGCAAAAGATTTCTGTGCATTAATTTTGTATCCTGCTACTTTACCAAATCCATTGATTAGCTCTAGTAGTTTTCTGGTAACATCTTTAGGATTCTCTAGAGTATCATGTCATCTGCTAACAGTCACAGTTTTACTTTTTCTTCTCTAATTTGGATTCCCTTTATTTCTTTTTCTTTTCTCACTGCCGTGGCTAAAACTTCCAAAACTGTGTTGAATAATAGTGGTGAGAGTGGGCACCCTTGTGTTGTTCCTGATCTTAGAGGAAATGGTTTCAGTTTTTCACCATTGAGAACAATTTTGGCTGTGGGTGTGTCATATATGGCCTTTATTATGTTGAGGTAGGTTCCCTCTATGCCCACTTTTGGAGAGTTTTTATCATAAATGGGTGTTGAATTTTGTCAAATCTTTTTCTGCATCTATTGAGATTTTCATTTGGTTTTTATCCTTCAACTTGTTAATATGCTGTATCACATTGATTGATTTGCATATATTGAAGAATCCTTGCGTTCTTGGGATAAACCCCACTTGATCATGTTGGATGATCCTTTTAATGTGCTGTTGGATTCTGTTTGCTAGTATTTTGTTGAGGATTTTTGCACCTGTGTTCATCAGTGATATTGGCCTGTAGTTTTCTTTTTTTGTGACATCTTTGGTTTTGGTATCAGGGTGATGGTGGCCTCATAGAATGAGTTTGGGAGTGTTCCTCCCTCTGCTATATTTTGGAAGAGTTTGAGAAGGATCGGTGTTAGCTCTTCTGTAAATATTTGATAGAATTCACCTGTGAAGCTGTCTGGTCCTCCGCTTTTGTTTGTTGGAAGATTTTTAATCACAGTTTCAATTTTAGTGCTTGTGATTGGTCTGTTCATATTTTCTGTTTCTTCCTGGTTCAGTCTTGGAAGGTTCTACCTTTCTAAGAATTTGTCCATTTCTTCCAGGTTGTCCATTTTATTGGCGTATAGTTGCTTGTAGTAGTCTCTTAGGATGCTTTGTATTTCTGCAGTGTCAGTTGTTACTTCTCCTTTTTCATTTCTAATTCTGTGGATTTGAGTCTTCTACCTTTTTTTCTTGGTGAGTCTGGCTAATGGTTTATCAATTGTGTTTATCTTCTCAAAGAACCAGCTTTTAATTTTATTGATCTCAAGATTGATATTTATCCTTATTGGACTGTCTGCGCTTCCTGGACTTGATTTACTATTTCCTTTCCCATATTAGGGAAGTTTTCGACTATAATCTCTTCATGTATTTTCTCAGACTCTTTCTTTTTCTCTTTGTCTTCTGGGACCCCTATAATTCAAATGTTGGTGTGTTTAATGTTGTCCCAGAGGTCTCTGAGACTGTCCTCAATTCTTTTCATTCTTTTTTCTTTATTCTGCTCTGTGGCAGTTATTTCCACTATTCTGTCTTTCACGTCACTTCTCAGTTCTTCTGCCTCAGTTATTCTGCTGTTGATTCCTTCTAGAGTATTTTTAACTTCATTTATTGTGTTGTTCACCATTGTTTTTTTGCTCTTTAATTCTTCTAGGTCCTTGTTAAACATTTCTTGTATTTTCTCCATTTTATTTCCGAGATTTTGGATCATCTTTACTATCATTACTCTGAATTCTTTTTCGGGTAGACTGCCTATTTCCTCTTCATTTGTTTGGTCTGGTGGGTTTTGTTTGTTTGTTTGTTTTTTTGTGGTATGCGGGCCTCTCACTGTTGTGGCTTCTCCTGTTGCGGAGCACAGGCTCCGGACGCGCAGGCTTAGCCACCATGGCTCACAGGCCCAGCCGCTCCGCGGCATGTGGGATCCTCCCAGACCGGGGCACGAACCCGTGTCCCCTGTATTGGCAGGTGGACTCTCAACCACTGCGCCACCAGGGAAGCCCTAGTCTGGTGGGTTTTTACCTTGCCCTTTCATCTGCATATTTCTCTGTCTTCTCATTTTGTTTAACTTACTGTGTTTGACTTCTCCTTTTTGCAGGCTACAGGTTTGTAGTTCCTGTTATTTTTGGTGTCTTCCCCCAGTGGGTGAGGTTGATTCAGTGGCTTGTGTAGGCTTCCTGGTGGGGGAGACTGGTGCCTGTGTTCTGGTGGGTGGGGCTGGATCTTGTCCTTCTGTTGTGCAGGGCTGCATCTGGTGGTGTGTTTTCGGATGTCTGTGAACTTAGTATGACTTTAGGGAGCCTCTCTGCTAATGGGAGGGGTTGTGTTCCTGTCTTGATAGTCGTTTGGCATAGGGTGTCCAGCACTGGAGCTTGCTGGCCGTTGGGTTGAGCTGGGTCTTAGTGTTGAGATGGAGATCTCTCAGAGTGCTCTTTCTGATTAATATTACATGGGCCGGGAGGTCTCTGGTGGTCCAATGTCCTGGACTTGGATCTCCCACCTCAAAGGCTTAGGCCCGACATCCAGCCGGAGCACCAAGACCCTGCCAGCTGCATGGCTTGGAAGAAAAGGACGAGGAAAAAAAAAGAAAAAACAACGAACAGATAGAATCCCAAAACCAATGTTAAAAGCAAAACTAAACAGACAAAGTCACACAGAAACTTACACACACACATAAAAAAGAGAAAAACAAACAAAAAAACCCCAAAACAAAAACAAAACTGCAAAAACAAAACCCAAACAGGCAGTACCCTAGCACAAATGGTAAAAGCTAACCTAAACAGACAAAATCACACAGAGAAACATACACACACACACTCACAAAAAGAGGAAAAAGAAAAAAAAAAGGAAGAGTGCAACCAAACCAATAAACAAATCCACTAATGATAACAAACAGTAAAAACTAAACTAAGATAAACATAAAACCAAAAACCAGTCAGATGCAGAAAGCAAACCGCAAGTCTACAGTTGCTCCTAAAGTCCACCGCCTCAATTTTGGGAACATTCATTTTGTATTCAGGTATTCCACTGATGCAGCATTTATCAAGCTGATGGCATGGATTTAATCTGCTGCTCTTGAGGCTGCACGGAGAAATTTCCCTTTCTCTTTTGTGTTCGCACAGCTCCTGGGGTTCAGCTTTGGTTTTGGCCCTGCCTCTGTGTGTAGGCCACCTTCAGGGGTCTGTTCCCTGCCCAGACAGGAAGGAGTTAAAGCAGCGGCTGATTAGGGTTCTCTTGCTCACTCAGACTGGTGAGAGGGAGAGGTATGGTAGTCATAACTGGAATGTGGAGTGAGCCTGCAGTGGCAGAGGCCATCGTGATGTTGCACCAGCCTGAGGCGTGCCATGTGTTCTCCCAGGGAAGTTGTCCCTGGATCACAGGACCCTGGCAGTAGTGGGCTGCCCAGGCTCCTGGGGCGGTGTGAGTAGTGACCTGCGCTTGCACACAGGGTTCTTGGTGGTAGCAGTGGCAGTGTTAGTGGTCCATACCCACCTCTGGGGTCCGAGATGATAGCCACGGCTCACGCCCGTGAGCTCACTTAGGCAGTGCTCTGCCGTCTGTGGGCACATGGAGCAGGAAGCTCCTCTCCTTGTGCACCCCAAAACAATGGTCTCTTGCCTCTCCAGCAGGTCCAGACATTTTCCTGGACTCCCTCCTGGCTAGCTGTGGTGCATTGGTGCACTAGCCCCTTTTAGGCTGTCTTCATGCAGCCAACCCCAGTCCTCTCCCTGGGGTCTGACCTCTGAAGCCCAAGCCTCAGCTCCCAGCCTCCACCTGCCCCAGTGGGTGAGCACACAAGCATCTCAAGCTGGTGAGTGCTGGTTGGCACTGATCCTCTGTGCGGGAATCTCTCTGCATTGCCCTCTGCACCCGTGTTGCTGTGCTCTCCTCTGTGGCTCTGAACCTTCCTTCGCCCCACCGCCGTCCCCACCAGTGAAGGGGCTTCCTAGTGTGTGGAAACTTTTCCTCCTTCACAGCTCCCTCCCACTGGTGCAGGTCCCATCCCTGTTCTTTTGTCTCTGTTTTTTCTTTTTTCTTTTGCCCTACCCAGGTACCTGGAGATTTTCTTGCCTTTGGGGAAGTCTGAGGTCTTCTGCCAGCATTCAGTTAGGTGTTCTGTTGGAGTTGTTCCACATGTAGATGTATTTTTGATGTATTTGTGGGGAGGAAGGTGATCTCCATGTCTTACTCCTCTGCCATCTTGAAGGTCTCTCCCTGAGTACTTTCAGTTAGCTCAACATGTTCCCTGTAGGAACTGGTATCAAGTTGAATCACTAGGAATAAGTAATAAGCCATTCCTCCTCACTGCAATAGGATTGCACTGAAACTGAAATAGCCTTTTGTTATAGCCTTCTTAGCTTCCCTTAATACTAGATGCAGTGTCAGGTGGAAGGAATTCCAAGACTATTCTCATGCATTTGTCAAGCTTTCTGTTGGCCACTTTTTCTTTAATGAAAGAATTATGTATATGAAACATTTCTTCTTTTGAGAGTTTGTGTTTGTGAATTTTTGAGTTAGTATTTATGGCTGTATTATTTTTCTGTTGAATTTCTTCTTCTTGGATTTAATCCATAAAAATATAAGCAGGAGACATTCATAAATATTACTAAAGTCACTAAATTCATTTTCACAAATAAACTTCTCTATTTTACTGAGGACCTCATTCTTCTCTGACGTAAATTACCTCTTGTGATAATCTCCTGGTTCACCAAGCAAGTAAATATAGCTCGTTTTTCTCCTCAGATGTACCTGACCCTTCTAATCCCTTATATTATTTCTTTTTAAGCATGGCCAGAAGGAGGAAAATAATTTTTATTCCAAGGAAATATTTTTATCTTGTATTTGAAATGCTCTTACTGGTGAATGTGTCGTATTTATGGGTGTATACAATCTCTGAAATGACATATGACTTCTAGATCAGGAACCTGAAAACTTTCCCTTTATGGGTAAATATTTTATACTTGTGGGACATAGCATCTCTCTTGCAACTACTCAATTCTGCCCTTCTAGTGTGACAAAAGCCATAAACAAGGCATAAACAAATGGACATGGCTGTATTCCAATAAGACTGCTGCCAGCCTGTGCACTGTAGTTTGCCAACCTATGTTCTAGATTACTGGGAAAATTAGTATTTTCTATTTTTGCTTGATTTTTCATGATTACTAACTTTTGCCAACAAATGTATTCATGTAGTGTCCAGAAATCACATCTCAAAAATTTAAAATGTTTTTTCTAATATTCAGTAAAGAAAATATAAATATATACCTGCATTTATATTTACACTAAACATATTCATTAGTTGTTGCTCTATGAATACATCTCCTATAATTATTAGGCTAAATTATATCAAAGTGTGTATACTATTGTTTTGGTCCCCTATGTCATATTTATATTTAATTTCAGGATTTATAAACACTTAAAGGTAGCAAAGACTTGAAATGTTTATTTTATTAGTCGTTTTGTAGGGATCCACATTTGATTTCACAGAAATATTACCTTCATTTCCCCCGATCCTATAAGTTTATTCATGTGAAAACCAATTTACTTCTTTGATTTATGTTATGTACTATCTTAGTGTGTTTGGGCTGCTATCACAAAATACCACAGACTGGGTAACTTATGAACAACAAAAATTTATTTCTCACAGCTCTGGAGGCTGGGAAGTCTAAGAGAAAGGAAGGCACCACTGCCTTCCTCACTTTCGGTGAGGGCCCTCTTTTGATTTATAGAAGATGACTTCTTGCTGTGTTCTCTTATTGAAGCTAGAGTTTTCTCAGGAACTTCTTTTATAAGGCACTGATGCCATTCATGAGGGCTCCACCTTTATGACTTAAGCATCTTCCAAAGGCTCCACCCACCAACATGACCACCTTGGGCATTAGGATTTCAACACAGGAATTTTGTAGGGATACAAGCATTCAGACAATAACATGTACCTTCTTGAAATACAGTAATACGATGAAACCACCAATGCCTGTGCAATGTGCTTTACCTAGTTTGGTCAAAGGCAGAGGGTAAAAGAAATGAAGGAAGGAAGAAAAATCAACTGTATTGCCATATAGCATTAGAATGACATCTTTGACTAAAGTTTCCAAAGCATTAACTTTTTAATCAGATAAATAAATTTCCTTGACAGAACATTAAAGACAACTCGTTGACAGAAATAGGCACACAAAAAACTGCACTGTATCTTCAGTAAATTAATATCAGTACTATTAAGGTTGAAAATAATTCAGTGTGTTGTTGGTTTTTTATGTATGGTCATACATTTTAAGATATGATATTTGTTTCTGTTTAAGGTTACTATGCAGTTAGATAATCTTTTTAATATCCTAGAAGCAGAAATAAAACTATTTGTACATGGATCCATCCATATCTATCTGTCTAATAAATACTGATCAAATTCAGAAAAGCGTATTTATAACAACCTTTATTGGTTTAATATATTTTAATAAAAATAAATTTCAGTTTATTCTCTAAGTTGATGTGACTCACAACCTTTTAATAGATGCAGATAAGTACATTTATCTCCTCTTTATTAATAAGGATATTGAGATCACAGTGATTATTCATCTTGTGCATGTTTATACAATATGTAAATTGAATGGTTGGTGTTAGAGGCCATGTATTATGATTTCTGGTCTACACTCCCTGTCTGTGGTAATCTGCTTTCCTTTATACAGTCATTTGTAATGATCAAGTTATGACTCAAATACTAGGATATGTAAGATGTTGCTCAAATTATTTTTCTTTGCCATGCTACAAGAGATTAATTTTAAAATCACTTCTGATCTCTTTTATTTTCTTATGAAATAGGTACTATTTACTCAATTTTTTTTTCTGATAAAGTTGAAGGAACAAATAGGTTAGGTGAGTTTCTTAGATGTTATACTCCGGGTGTCAGTATTGGAACTAGAGTTAAATTCATATATCTTCATTGCTAGTCCATTAGTTATTCAACTAACTATAGCCATTTGCTAATGCCAATATCAAAAATTACAATGACTACACAAATATTGTAAGGCAGATTGGTTTTTTCTGGGGTAGAAAAAGAAAGATTTAGTCGTGTAATAAGAATTATAATAATGATAGTAGAGCAGTGATAGTAGGTAATACTCATATAGCTCTTAATATATGCCAGGCGCTTTTCTCAGTGCACTACCTATTAACTCATTTAACACTTCTCTAGAGATAAGGAAATAAGGCACAGCAACTTACCTAAATACAAAAGCTACTAAATGATAGAGCCAAGTATTCATTTAGGTAATCTTACTACAGAGTCTATGCACTTTACCAGTATACTATGTATGCTGCCTCTTTTACTAAACTAAGTTCTAAGTTCCATGTCTAAGACAAAATCAGCATTGGTGAGCAGTCAGTGGTACATACAGTTATCATAAGGTTAAGCAAGATGATGAGTTTAAACTAGTCAGGCAATCAAGAAACAAGTGTACTAATATTTAGAAAATTATGCAAGTCAAATATAGATGTAAACAGTAATCTACATATTAACCATTATTTCAGAAATGTCTCACATATTTTATTGATCACGATGATGTATCCAAAAAAGCAGTGGCTGAAGACTATCCCTGTATTATTTCAATTTTTTTAAATTGGTTTTACTTACAATTTAAAAAGTTATATTTAAACTTTAATTCTTTATCCATCTGCTTCTGAAGTTATTGTTTAACTTATTACCCTTCAGATATGGTATTAGTGTCCTCACATTTCCCTTTGAAGTTTTTTTATATCTGCAATTAGGTCTTCTTCATGCTGTCTACTCGTTGATTCAGAACACTTAAAATCTAATAAATAGATTTCACGATTTTATCCTCTTACAACTACTATTCACTGAAGAACCAAATATTACATCTGTGGAGAAAAAATAAAGGTAATTGAAAGAAAATATTTCAAATATCAAGGTCAGTGGATTTTAATCTCATAACATTCCATTAAACTTATCAAAATCATGCTACCAAGGACCATGGTTCTCTCTCCTTTTAAAAACTTATTTATTTATTTATTTTTGGCTGCATTGGGTCTTTGTTGCCGTGTGCGAGCTTTCTCTAGTTGTGGCGAGCGGGGGCTACTCTTCGTTGTGGTGTGCGAGCTTCTCATTGTGGTGGCTTCTCTTGTTGCAGAGCACAGGCTTTAGGCGTGCGAGCTTCAGTAGTTGTGGCATGCAGGCTCAGTAGTTGTGGCTCGGGGGCTGTAGAGCGCAGGCTCAGTAGTTGTGGCGCACAGACTTAGTTTCTCCGTGGCATGTGGGATCTTCCTGGACCAGGGCTCAAACCTATGTCCCGTGAATTGGCAGGCAGATTCTTAACCACTGCACTACCAGGGAAGTCCCAGGACCATGGTTCTCTTAAAAAATTATTCTCCTTGAATTTTTAATGGACTCTTTTTTTTTTTCTTGTGAAAGGTGTCATCATTGACTTCTGTGGCTTATTATTTAATTACAAAATGGTTAAATATACTAACTTGACTTGATTGTTTTCTAGGAATGTTTGTGCCTACCATGATAAAAAAAATGTGGCACACATCTAATTTGAATCTGCACTTTTGAAGATCCCTTTCCTTCCTTCGTTATATTTCTAGATTTTTCATTATGCTAGGTGGCATTCTCAGGTATTTTTATATAACATAATGAATTGGAAAAAAAAAGTAACTTCTTTGGGTCCAGATGTATCTAAAACTGTCTTTATTTTTCCCCTTCCGTTTTATTGAGTTTAATCTACATATATCACTGCATAAGTTTAAGGTGTACAGCCTAATAATTCAACTCACATACATCATGAAATGGTTACCAAAATAAGTTTAGTGAACATTAATTATCTCATAAAAATAAAATAAAGAAAATATTATTTTTTCTTTGTGATGAGAACTCTTAGGATTTACTCTCAAGAACCTTCATATATAACAGACAACAGTGTTAATTATATTGTGTTTTACATTATATCCCTAGTTCTTATCATTATTGGTTATATAGTTTTGATTTTTTGCACATCTGGTTATTTTTTGGTTGATCCAAGACATCATAATTTTACAATTAGAAGCTGGATACATATGTATGACTTTAAATATTCATGAGATTTGTCCTCAGATGCAGTTAAGTTAGTCGGACATTGTTTTATCCTTTCAACTCATTCTTTTACTATTTGTGGGGTGGTACAGGTTAGCATTTAAGTAGAGCTAATTATTCCTCACTACTGCTTCTGGTTCAAGACCTTTATGAGTACTCTATTCATTGAACCATAAATATGAGATTTTTTTCAGTCTGGTTAATGGAAGCATCCATTAGTCTGCTCTTATGTGAGTTCCATGTACGGATACCTATTGATACCACTAATCTTTTTGTGTGGTTCCTTTCACAGCCTCTGGTAATTTCATTATATGTATGTGATGATCTGTACTCTACTGAATACTCTAAAGGGGTCCACTGTGGATCTACAGATATTTCTCCTGTATAGCACCCTACTCTTGCTATTCTGTCCTGTCAGCTCTAGCAACCTGGGTCTTTCCAGAGTCTCAGCTCTGATTCCTTGTTGTAGGGATTTCTTCAAATTCTACCTGGGTTCCTTTTTCCCTTGCTCCTGGCTAGAAACTTTCTCTACTGTTGACAGATGAAGGGATCAAGAAAATATGATATATATGACAGAGAAAGACACATACTGCACGGTGTCATTTATATATGGAATCTAAAAAAACAAATGAAAACAAAACAAAAACCCCTCAGAATCAGTTTCAGAGAGTAGAATGGTTGCCATTGTTCTGGGAAGTGGGAGAAATAGGGAGAGGTTGGTGAAAAGGTATAAGTTTTTAGTTATAGCATGAATAAGGTCTTATGATCTGTTGTGTAACATGGTGACTATAATTGATAGTAATCTATTGTATAATTGAAATTTGCTAAGAGTGTAGAACTTGTGTTCTCAAAAAAAAAGTTAACTATGTTAGATAAAGGATGTATTAACTCGATAAGAGATTTCTTCACAGTGTATACATTTATCAAATCATCACAATGTATTTGAAATATATTACAATTTTGTCAATTATACATCATTAAAGCAGAAAAAAGTCAGATTTTTCCACTGAAATTTCAGGGAATGTTGATTTAATTAAGCAAATTAAACTAATCCTCCATCAGGATTATCTTTAGGGATGAAAAGTTAAAAGACAGTAGATGGAATTCCATCAGTAAAACCCTATAAGATTATTAAAACTTTTTTAACATCTTATAATTTAATTTTTCAGAAGCATTTTTCAAGTTGCCTATTAAGTAAGGTAGACTCCATTCAAATTTCCTAATGGCGATTATCAAATTTTATTTTTAGTATAGATGCTTTAAACAAATATGAAAACCAGTGTGTGTGCGTGCATGCGTGTGTGTGTGTGTGTGTCTATATATATATAGTATATATATTGATATATACTAGCATGCATCATTGTGTGTATATGTAATACAGTTGACACTTGAGCAACTTGGGTTTGAACTGCATGGGTCCACTTATCAGGGGTTTATTTATTTATTTATTATTTAAAAAATTTTAAAGGTTATTTCCCATTCACAGTTATTACCAAATATTGGCCTATATTCTTCGGCTTGTACAATACATCCCTGTAATTTGTACCTGCCCCTCCCCCACCTCCCCTCCCCCTCTCACTGGTAATCACTAGTTTGTTCTCTATATCTGAATGTCTGCTTCTTTTACATTATATTCACTAGGTTGATGTATTTTTAATATTCCACATACAAGCAATATCATAC
Organism: Delphinapterus leucas; assembly: GCF_059928025.1. Lineage (NCBI taxonomy): Eukaryota > Metazoa > Chordata > Mammalia > Artiodactyla > Monodontidae > Delphinapterus > Delphinapterus leucas. The sequence continues at coordinate 42,082,599 of NC_143136.1, read as the reverse complement.
AATATTTATCTTTATCTGACTTATTTCACTTAGCATAATGCCTTCCAAGTCCATCCATGTTGCTGCACATGGTAAAATTTCCTTCTTTTTATGGCTGAGTATTCCATTGTATATATCTATTCTTTATGCATCTGTTGATGGATACTCAGGTTGCTTCCATATCCTGGTGTATTTTGTAAATAGTGCTGCAGTGAACTTTGGGGTGCTTGTATCTTTTAGAATTAGTGTTTTGTTTTGTTTTTTCCAGATATGTACCAAGGAGTGGAATTGCTGGGTCATGTGGTAGTTCTATATTTGAGAAACCTCCACACTGTTTTCCACAGCAGTTGCACCAATTTACATTCCCACCAACAGTGAACAAGGCTTCCCTTTTCTTCACATCCTCACCAACATTTGTTATTTGTAGACTTTTTGAATAGCTATTCTGACAGGTGTGAGGCAATATTTCATTGTGATTCTGATTTGCGTTTTCCTGATTATTAGCAATCTTGAGCATATTTTAATGTGCCTGTTGGCCATCTGCATTTCTTCTTTGGAAAAATGGCTATTCAGTTCTTCTGCCCATTATTAAATTGGGCTGTTTGTTTTTTTAATGTTGAGTTGTATGAGCCATTTATATATGTTGGATATTAATCCCTTACTGATCACGTCATTTGCAAATATTCTCTCCCATTCAGTAGGTTGTCTTTTTGTTTTGTTGATTGTTCTTTTGCTGTGCAAAAGCTTTTATGTCTAATTAGGTCCCATTTGTTTATGTTTGCTTTTATTTCCTTATGGAGATGGATCCAAAAAAATATTGCTGCGATTTATGTCAAAGAGTGTTTTGCCTGTGTTTTCCTCTAGGAGTTTTATAATATCTAATCTTACATTTAGGTCTTTAAGCCATTTTGACTTTATTTTTGTATACGGTGTTAGAGAATGTTCTTAATTCATTCTTTTATATGTAGCTGTCCAGTTCTCCCTGCACCTCTTATTGAAGAGACTGTCTTTTCTCCATTGTATATTCTTGCCTCCTTTGTTGTAGATTAATTGACCATAAATGCATGGGTTTATTTCTGGGCCTTCTGTCCAGAAATTTCTTTCTATAGATCAGTATAGACATATTGATCTATATGTCACTTTGTGCCAGTACCATGCTGTTTTGATTACTGTAGCTTTGTAGTATAGTCTGAAGGCATGGAGTATGAGTCTTCCAGCTCTATTCTTCTTTCTTAAGAGTTTTTTTGGCTATTTGGGGTCTTTTGTGTTTCCATACAAATTTTAAAATTATTTGTTCTAGTACTGTGAAAAAAGCCCTCAGTATTTTTATAGGGATTACATTGAATCTGTAGATTGCCTTGGGTAGTGTGATCATTTTAACAATAGTGATTCTTCCAGTCCAATAACATGATATATCTTTGCATCTGTTTGTGTCATCTTCAGTTTCTCTCATCAGCATCTTATAGTTTTCAGAGTACAGGTCTTTTGCCTCCTTAGGTAGGATACCTTAGGAATAAACCTTAGGTATTTTATACTTTTTGGTGCAGTGGTAAATGTGACTGTTTCCTTAATTTCTCTTTCTGATATTTTGTTTTTAGTGCACAGAAATGCAACAGATTTCTGTATGTTAATTTTGTATCCTGTAACTTTACTGAATTCATTGATGAGCTCTAGTAGTTTTCTGGTAGCATCTTTAGAATTTTTTTATGTATAGTGTCACATCATGACAGTGACAGTTTTACTTACTTTCCAATTTGGATTCCTTTTATTTAGCTTAATTGATATTCCTTTTATTTTTAAAATTGATATATATATATTTTATATATATATATAGAGAGAGAGAGAGAGAGAGAGAGAGAGGGAGTGAGCGTTCATTCTATCCAAAAGCAGCAGCAGAATACACATTCTTTTCAAGTACACGTGGAACACTCCCCAGGATAGATCATCTGCTCGGCCACAAGACAAGTCTTGGTAAATTTAAGAAAATTGAAATCATACGAAGCATCTTTTCTGACCACAACACTATGAGACTAGAAATCAATTACAAGAAAAAAACTTCAGAAAACACAAGCACGTGGAGACCTAACAATATTCTACTAAACAACTAATGGATAACTGAAGAAATCAAAGAGGAAATCAAAAAATACCTAGAGACATGTGAAAATGAAAACACAATGATTCAAAACCTATTGGATGCAGCAAAAGCAGTTCTAAGAGGGAAGTTTATAGTGATATCAATAGAAGCTTACCTCAGGAAACAAGAAAAATCTCAAACAACCTAACCTCACACCTAAAGCAACTAGAAAAAGAAGAATAAACAAAACCCAAAGTTAGTAGAAGGAAAGATATCATAATGATCTGAGCAGAAACAAATGAAATAGAGACTGAAAAAACAATAGAAAGGATTAATGAGACTAAAAAGCTGGTTCTTTGAAACAATAGACAAAATTCATAAACCTTTAGTTAGGAAGAGGGCCAAAATCAAAAAATCAGAAATGAAAAAAAGTTACAGTCAACACCACAGAAATACAAAGGATCATTAAGAGACTATTATGAGCAACTATACACCAATAAAATGGACAACCTAGAAGAGACAAATTCTTAGAAAGGTACAATCTTCCAAGACTGAACCAGGAAATCTGAACAGACCAATTATCAGTACTGAAATTTAACCATTAATTTAAAAACTCCCAACAAACAAAAATCCAGGACCAGATGGCTTCACAGGTGAATTCTACCAAACATTTAGAGAAGAGTTAATACCTATCCTTCTGAACCTATTCCAAACAATTGCAGAGGAAGGAACACTCCAGAACTCATTCTACAAGGCCACCATCATCCTGCTACCAAAACTAGACAAAGATTTCACAAAAAAGAAAGTTACCGGCCAGTATCACTGATGAACATAGGTGCAAAAATCCTCAATAGAATACTAGCATACCAAATCCATCAATTCGTTAAAAGAATCATAGACCATGATCAAGTGAAATTTATGCCAGAATGCAAGGATTTTCCAATATTCACAAAACAATCAATGAGATATACCACATTAACAAAGTGAAGATAAAACCCATATGATCATGTCAATAGATACAGAAAAAGCTTTTGATAAAATTCAGCATCAATTTATGATAACTCTCCAGCAAGTGGGCATAGAGGAAACATACCTCAACATAATAAAGGGCATATATGACAAACCCACAGCTAATGTCATACTCAATGGTGAAAAACTTGAAAGGATTCACTCTAACATCAGAAACAAGACAAGGATGCCCACTCTCACCACTTTTATTCAACATAGTTTTGGAAGCCCTAGCCACAGCAGTCAGAGGAGGAAAAAACGTAAAAGGAATCCAGATTGGTAAGGAAGAAGTAAAAAAATTATCAGGTATATTTTTCAATAGTAAATATTACAGTACTGTGCTGTCTGTGGTTGGTTAAATTTACAGATGTGGAGGAATCATGGATAGGGAGTGCCAACTATAAGTTATGTGTAGATTAATCCTCACATTGTTCAAGGGTCAACTGTATACATAAATATGTTTAAGTATATTATATCTGTGTATGTCAATAACTGTGATTATTTTGAAATTTAATAGGGAGATAAATGGGATGAGTCAGGAATAAAAAGCTGATGTACTTTTTCTCAAATTTTAGATAGTGAAATATAATAAGGCTTTGGAAATGGATGTGATTTAGAATTGCATTACAAAGAAAATATTAAAAATATATAAAACTTTTTATTCCTCAGTCAATGGTGTACCTAGGTGAAATGAACCAAATGTACTTGCTTAGGAATCTACTTGTTGGGAAATGTGTGATTTAAATGTATTTCATTTTTAAGTAGTTTTAATTATACCATGGACTATATGGTAGATACTTATAAAATATTTTTTTAAATATGTACACAAAACTTAAAAAGTAAAATTACTCCTTCACATTGTCACATCCTACATTTGACAGAATTATAGTGTTATGCACATTCTTCTTTATACAATGGCACTTCATATCTGGTTTTACAGAACTAAAAAAAAGAAGATAAATTTAGCAGCACAATATTGAACATTATTACAAGTCAGAATTACACAGTTTAATTTTTTTCAACTTCGAAATTGTGCTTCAAACATCTAAACAATTTGAAAAACCCTGTGACCATTGTACCTTTTCTGTGTAATTCGTGTTAAAAATACTTGTTAATAAATCTGGATCCAAGTGCCTATAATCACAAAGTGCAAATTAAGACTTCTGTTATTATTAATAGAAGTAAACACTCACAAATCAGGAGAAAATGGATCTATATATTCTAAACTTTGAAGTTTATATGAGAAATAAATTAACCATAAAAAAGGATACAGGCAGCTTTCTGAAGAAAAAGTCTTAAAGGTATTCTAAAATACTTAAAAGGCAATATTTTCTCAACAAATTTAAACAGAGACACATAAGTTGAACAAGGCAATTTGAAAATTAGGCAAGGTTTAGATTCCATTAAAATTAACCTTTGCTTAAGTTTCCTGGAAAATGAATTGGACTCATTGTAAGCTGCTATGCTATAATTAACAGATGAAATGTTCCATTTATTCCCTAGCTACTGTAAACCTAGATATTCATAGCACTCTTTCCAAAATGGCTACCACCAACATTACTTTCCCAGAGAAGGAGAAAGGAATTCTGTTGAAGAACATAGGAGTAATATAAAAGAAAGTAGATTAAAAACGCAGACAAACGTGTATGTTTGAGGTTTTAAATTTTTATTCAGGAGGGATTTGCACTTTTTCTTACCATGCAGTCCTTTTAAACTTTTAATTTAGAGATAACTGTATATAGGAATGTGTAAAATTCAGATAATGTGTTTCATAAAATAATTAGAAAAGAAAGATCATTTAGAAGGATAAGATCTTAATATATGAACGCTAACTTCTTCTGGGGTGACAGTGTAAAAATAGAAATCTTGTAACCATAAACCATGAAACATTCTCAAGATCTGATTACAGAATATGAGACCATGTCCTGAAAGGCTGATAATAGCAAGTATCTAGATAAATGTTATATCTATCTAGGTTATCATGTATAACCTATACTCATATGACTATTAAAAGTGAGGAAAATATTTTAAGACCTTATTATAATTTAAATTTATTCCATATATAATTTTAATTTGATCTAAAAAACTAAGGCATACTTTAATTTCAAATCAGATGTATTTGGGGCTTGCTAGATCAAGTTTAACCACTTAGTTCAAAATTACCTTTCTTTAGGCTTTGCTTTTATCATTGCAGTTTAAAAAAAAATGACTTCATATTTTAAAACACTTTTAGCCAAATCGAGAGGAAGGTACAGAAATTTAACATATATCCCTTGCCTCCACACATGTATATCCATCTTCATGATCAATATCCTCCAGCAGAGTGGTACATTTGTTACCATTGGTGAACTTGCATTGACACATCATACCCACTGAAAGTCCATAGTATGTGTTATACCTTTCATGGGTTTGGACAAGTGTATAGTGACATATATACAAGTATAGTATCATACAGAATATTTTTACTGCCCTAAAAATTCTAATTCTATGTGTTCCACCTATTCATTGCTCCCCTCGCCCCCAACTTGTGGCAACCACTAATCTCTTTGCTGAATTCATAGTTTTACCTTTTCCAGATGTCATATAGTTGGACTCATACAGTATGTTGCCTTTTCACATTTGCTTTTTTCACTTAGTAATATGAAGTTAAGATTTCTCTGTGTCTTATCATGGCTTGGTTTTTGTTTTGTTTTGTTGTTGTTCATTTCATTTTAGTGCTGAATAACATTAAATTGTCTGGATGTACCACAGTTTATTTATCCATCCACCTATTGAAGGACATGTTCATTGCTTCCCAGTTTTAACAATTGTAAATAAAGCTGCTAAGAACAACTGTGTGCAGATTTTAGTGTGGACATAAGTTTTCAACAACTTTGGGTAAATGCCAAGGAGCGTAATTACTGGAACATATGGTAAGAGTAGTTTTGTAAGAAACCACCAAACTTTTTCTAAGTGGCTGTATCATGTTGCATTTCCACTAGCAATGAATGAGAGTTTCTGTTGCTTCACCTCCTTGTCAGCATTTCTTATTGTCAGTGTTCTGAATTTAGGCCATTCTAATAGGTGTGTAGTGTAATCTCATTGTTATTTTAATTTGCATTTTCCTGGTGACATATGATGTTCAGCATCTTTTCATATGTTTATTTGCCATTTGTATATATTCTTTGTTGAGGCCTCTGTTAAGAACTTTGACCCATTTTTAATTGGGTTGTTTTTTATTGAATTTTAAGAATTCTTTGTGTATTTTGGATAATGGTCTTTTATCAGATGTGTCTTTGCAACTATTTTCTCCCAGTAAATGGCTTGTCTTTTCATTCTCTTGTTATTGGCTTTTGCAAAGAAGAAATTTTCAATTTCAATGAAATCCAGCTTATCAATTCTTTCTTTGCTGTATTGCATCTTTGATGTTGTATCTAAAAAGGCATCACTATATCCAAGGTCATCTGGGTTTTCTCATGTTATATTCTAGGAGTTTTATAGCTTTACATTTTATATTTAGGTCTGCGATGCATTTTGAGTTAATTTTTGTGAAGTGTGTAAGGTTTGTGTCTAGATTCTTTTTTTTTAAATTTGCATGTGGATGTCGAGTTGTCCCAGCATCATGTACTGAAGAGTATCTTTGCTCAATTGTATTGCCTTTGCACCTTTGTCAAAGATCAGAAAACTGTATTTATAGGGGTCTATTACTGAGCTCTGAATTTTACTCCATAGATCTATTTGTCTATTCTTTTGCCAGTACCTCCTTTCTTGATTATTGTAACTTTATAGTAAAACTTAGAGTTAGGTAGTGTCTGTCCCCCAACTTTGTTGTTCTCCTTCAATATTGTGTTGGCTACTCCAGGTCTGTTGCCTCTCCATATAAATTTTATTATTTTTTAAGAAATTTTAAAAAACATTTTTTTATTTTTAAGATGTTTTTTGATGTGGGCCATTTTTTTTTTTTTTTTTTTTTTTTGCGGTATGCGGGCCTCTCACTGTTGTGGCCTCTCCCGTCGTGGAGCACAGGCTCCAGATGCGCAGGCTCAGCAGCCATGGCTCACGGGCCCAGCTGCTCCGCAGCATGTGGTATCTTCCCGGACCGGGACACAAACCCGTGTCCCCTGCATCGGCAGGTGGACGCTCAACCACTGCGCCACCAGGGAAGCCCAATGTGGGCCATTTTTAGAGACTTTATTGTATTTGTTACAATATTGCTTCTGTTTTATGTTTTGGTTTTTTGGCCATGAGGCATGTGGGATCTTAGCTTCCTGACCAGGGATTGAACCTGCACACCCTGCCCTGGAAGGCGAAGTCTTAACCACTGGACTGCCAGGGAAGACCCTCCATATAAACTTTAGAATCAGTTTGTTAATATTTCAAAAAAAGTAATTGCTGAGATTTTAATTGGGATTGCGTTGAATCTGTAGATCAACTTGGAAAGAACTGACGTCTTGACAATATTTTTTCCCATCCATGAACGTGGAATCTTTCCATTTTTGTTTTTCTTTGATTTCATTCATCAGAAGTTTTCAGTTTTTCACATGTATATTCTTTATATATTTATTAGATTTACATCTAAGTGTTTTACTTTATTGAGTGCTAATGTAAATAGTATTGTTCTTTTAGTTCCAAATTCCATTTATTCCTTGTTTGTATATAGGAAAGCAATTGACTGTTATATTAAACCTTGTATCCTGTAATCTTGATATAACTGCTTATTAGTTTCAGGAGTTTTTTGTTATTGTTCATTCTTTTAGATTTTCTACATAGATGATCAGTTCATCTGCAAAGAAGGACAGATTTATGCTTTCTATCCCAATCTGTATACTTTTATTTTTCTTGACTTGTGCGTTAGCTAGAATTTCCAGTTAAATGGGTGCAGTGAGAGGGGGCATCCTTACCTTGTACCTAATATTAGTGGGAAAGCTTTGAGTTTCACAGCATTACATATGATGTTTGCTATAGGACTTTTTTGTAGGTAGTTTATCAGCTTGAGAAAGTTTCTTCTATTCTTAGTTTACTGAGAGGTTTTTTTTTTTTTAATCATGAATGGATGCTGGATTTTGACAGGTGCTTTTTCTGCATCTGTTGATACGACCATGTGATTTTTCTGTTTTAGTCTGTGGTTGTGATAGATTACATTAATTGATTTTTGGAGTATAAATCCACTTGATCATGGTGTATAATTTTTAAATACTTTTTAGTATTTGATTTGCTAATATTTTGTTGAAGATTTTTTTCTTTGTTCATGAGAGGTATTTGTAGTTTTCTTTTCTTGTAATGTCTTTGTATGGTTTTGGTATTAGGGGTAATGCTGGGCTCATAGAATGAGTTAGGAAGTATTCCTTCTGATTCTTATCCTTTGAAAGAGATTGTAAAGAATTGGTATAATCTTTTTCTTAAATGTTCAGTAAATTTCATCAGTGAACTCATTGGGGCTTGGTGCTCTGTTTTGAAGGTTATTAGTTATTGATTCAATTTTTTTAATGTATTTAAGCCTATTCAGATCATCTATTTCTTCTGGTGTGAATTTAGGCACATTGCGTTTTTCAAGGAATTGGTCCATTTTATGAAGGTTATCAAGGTATAGGGCTGTTCATAGGTATTCTTTCATTATCCTTTAATGTCCATGGGAGCTGTAGTTATGTGCTCCCTTTGTTTCTGATATTAGTAATTTGTGTCCTGCCTCTTTTTGTTAGATCCCTCACTAGAGCCTTATCAATTTTATTGATCTTTTCAAACAATCAGCTTCTGGCTTTGTTGATTTGCCTCTTATGTTTTACTACTTTCAATTTTATTGATTTTTGCTTTAATTTTTATTATTTCTCTTTTTCTTCTTCCTCTGGGTTTAATTTAACCTTATTTTTCTACCTTCCTGTGTGTAAACTTAGATTATTAATTTTAGGTTTTCTTTTCTAATATATGCATTCAAGTCTATAACTTTTCTTCTAGGCACTGCTTTTGCCACATCTGCAAATTTTGGTAAGTTGTGTTTTAATTTTAATTTAGTCCAAAATATCTTTAAATTTCTCTTCAGATTTCTTCTTTCACCCATGTATTATTTAATACTCTTTTTTTAAAAATCTCCAAGTAATAGGGGGTTTTCTGTTATTGATTTCCATTTTAATTCCGTTGTTGTCTGAGAGCAGACACTATGATTTCTATGCTTTTAAATTTGTAAAATAGTTGTTTGTAGCCCAGAGTGTGGTCTATTTTGGTGAATGTTACCTGTGAGCTTGAGAATGTATATTCTGTTGTTGGATGAAGTACTGTATAGATATCAATTATATCCAGTTGATTGATGGTGTTATTGAGTTCAACTATGTTGAGTTCAGCTATGTCCTTACTGATTATCTGCTTGCTAGATCTGTCCATTTCTGAGAGAGAAGTGTTGAAGTTTCCAATAATACGAATAACCTAATTTTATTTGCAGTTCTATCAGTTTTTGCCTCAGATAATTTGATGCTTTGTTGCTAAGCACATACCTTTTAAGAATTGTTATTTTTCTTGGAGAATCCACCCCTTTATCATTAAGTAATGATTTTTTTATCCCTGATACCTTTGCTTGCTTTCAAGTCCACTCTGACTGAAATTATTATGGCTACTCCTTTCATTTGATTAGTGTTAGCATGGAGTATTTTTCTTTATCCGTTTATTTTTGATCTGTATGTTTCTCTAAATTTAAAATAGGTTTGTCATAGACAAATATAGTTGGGTTGTTGTTTTCATCTACTTTGACAATCGCTGTCTTTTAATTGGTACATTTAGACCATTAAAGTTCAAAGTAATTATTGATATAGTTACGTTAATATATACCATATTTGTTACTATTTTATATTGTTTTTTTCCTATTTTTGTCTTCCATTTTTTTTCTGACTCTGGTTTTAATTGAGCATATGATTCCATTTTCTCTCCTTAACATTCTTTTTCAATTTTTTTTAGTGGTTGCCTTAGAGTTTGCACTGTACATTTACAAGTAATCCAAGTCCACTTTCAAATAATACTGTACTGCTCATGGGTAGTATGAGTACCTTGTAATAACAAAATAATCCTAATTCTTTTCTCATGTCCCTTGGATCATTGCTATCATTCATTTGCTTAAGTATAAGCATACATAAGCATATACATATACATACATAAGATATTTATGTAAGCTTATGTGATTGAAGACGTTGCTATTATTATTTTGAAGAAACAGTGAACTGTAAGATCAATTCGTAATAAGCAAAATAGTTTTTATTTTACTTTCACTTATTCTTTCTTTGATACTCTTCTTATGTAGATCCTAGTTTCTGACTTGTTTTCCTTCTCTCTAAAGAACTTCTTTTAACATTTCTGGCAAGGTAGATCTACTGTCAGTACGTTCCCTCAATTTTTGTTTGTTATAGAAAGTCTTTATTTCTCCTTCACTTTTGAGAGGGAATTTCACAGAGTACAGACATAGTTTCTTTGTTGTTTTTTCTCTCAACACTTGAATTATTTTATTCTACTACTTTCTTTCTTGCATGATTTCTAAGGAGCTGTCAGATACAGTTCTTATCATTGTTCCTCTACGTGTAAGATATTTTTTTCCTCTGGCTTCTTTCAGGAATTTTTGCTTGTCTTTAATTTTCTGTAGTTTGAAAATGGTATGCCTATGCATAGTTATTTTAGCATTTATACTGCTTGGTGTTCTCTGAGGTACCCAGATCTGTGGTTTGCTGTCTGACATTAATTTGGAGAAATTCTCAGTTATTATTCTTTCAAATATTTCTTCTATTCCTGTCTCTCTTACTTCTGGTATTCCTGTTACGTGTATGTTATATTTTTTGTAGTTGTCCCACAGACTTTGGATATTCTGTTCTGTTTTTCTCAGTCTTTGTTTTCTTTGCTTTTCTGTTTTAGTGGTTTCTATTAAGATATCTTAAAGTTCAGAGATTCTTTCCTCAGTTGTGCCCAATATACTAATTAGCTCATCAAAGGCATTCTTCATTTCTGTTACTGTGTTTTTGATCTCTAGCATTTCATTTTGGTTCTTTTTTGGATTTCCATATCCCTACTTACATTGTTCATCTGTTGTTGCATGCTGTCTACTTTATCCATTAGAGCCCTGAACATATTAATCGTAGTTGTTTTAAATTCCCAGTCCAGTAATTCCTGTTCCCCTGCCATGTCTGGTTCTGATGTTCTGTTTTTTCAAATTGTGTTTTTCGCCTTTTGGTGTGTCTTGTAATTCTTTTCTTAATGGTGGGACATGATGTACTAGGTAAAAGGAACTATTATAAATATGACTTTAGTAATTTGGTGGTGAGGTATGGGGAAGGGGAAGCATTCTATAGTCTTCAGGTTAGATCTCAGTATTTTATGGAGCCTATGCCTCTGGGCTGTGAATTTCACAAGTGTTTTTCAGTTTTTTTTCTCCCTGCTTAGGTGGGATAGTATGGCTAGAGTGATTTGGAGTTGGGTATTTCCCCTCCCCCAGGTCAGTTAGCCTCTGATAATACCCCCGCAGGTTAGGCTCCAGTTAACTAGTTTCTCCTGATGGCAGGACTTATTAAGAAGAACAGTATTGTTATGTACAGTCGGCTCTCTATATCTGCAGATTTCACATTTTTGGTTGGTTGAATCCCCTGTTGCAGAATACATGTATACAGAAGGCTGACTGTACGGAGTCATTTTATATAAGGGACTTGGGCATCTGTGGATTTTGGTATCTGTGAGAGATCCTGGAAACATTGCCCCACAGATACTGAGGGACAACTGTATCTCAAAATGGTTCCTTTTTCCCTCCCCCGCCAGAAATACAAGAGAATTTTTCTCTGATATATACTGTGAGAACCTCATGGAGACCCTAGAGGTAACTCTCACAAAACTGTGGGGCCCCCCTGTGACTGGATTCACCTTGGAGTTTTTAAATTTCAGAGTCGTTCACACTGAGCCTCCAGCAAATCATCAATTACAGTTTACATTTTCCACTTCTGGTACTGGTTCCCATGGAGGTAAGTGTGAGCTCCCTGTATGCACCTGTAGGTCTCTCCAATCTTGGAGGCAGAGGTTTGCCAAGACTCCTCACTCCTCTTATGAATCCTAGAAAAGTTAATTGTTCAGTCTGTTTAGCTTTTTGCTTGTTGCTAGGATGGAGTGGCAACTTCCAACCTCCTTAAATGTAGAACTGGAAACCTAAAGTTTGTCATTGCAATTTCAAATTGAAAATCTCAGGCAAAATTTTGAGGGATTCAAGATAATGTGTTGTTTCATTATATAAAGTCAAACTTGGAGGATTTAATTAAAACTTTAAAAAAAAGTTCTAGGACCTTGTTACCATGGAAATATTTATTTTTAAATCAAAATGATTAGGATTCAAAATTCAATTCAGAATAATTTTAAACAACCTTTGTTGATCTCTAGTTCCTATTTCCTAACGTATTTTATTTGGAATTCTCGCTGAAATTTAAAAAAATACATACACACACGTATATAAGGAAGGAGTAGCAATTTCTATTGGTTTATTTTTCCACATTACTTTTTTAGTTTAAATGTTTTCATTATTGAATAGAGTGGCCATCTGGCATACAGTATTCTCTTTTCTTAAGTGGATTTTAAAAGGACGTTATATTTCAATGTTTCAGGTCTATTTAAATTAATGAAAAGAAATATGACCAAAATCCTTTTACTCAGCATCCAGCTCTTCTTCCTTTGGTAAATTTTATTTCATATATATTTTTCTACATTTACATATGGATTCCCAAACTATTTATAGTTTCATATTTTAAAATTTGAAATAAGTACTTTCATATTGTTTGTATTCTTCTACAAAAATAATTTTGGCTTAAACTTATGTTTGAGATTTTCCATAATTGTTTACATATCCACATATTTATCTGCAGATGTTTCATCTTTATTTTTGTGTAGTTTTTATTGTTTGAGTGTACCCCCTCACGTTTATCATTCCTTCCCTGTGTAGGATATTTAGATTGTTTCCATTTTTGGACAGTATAGAATATAATGTAAATATTCTTGTGCAGTTCTACAGGCATGTGTAGGAGAATTTTCTTCTGAAAGAAATCATAGAAATTTCATACTATTACTTCCCTCTGAACTGGGAAAAGAGTTCCTGAAGAGGTATATCTGCAGTAATGCTTTGTGTTTTCAGAATTTTTATCTTTGCCTATCTGGAGGTGAAAAATGGTGTATTTTTGTTGCTTTAATTTGCATATTCATGATTATGAAGGATTTTTATCTTTGCCTATCTGGAGGTAAAAAATGGTGTATTTTTGTTGCTTTAATTTGCATATTCATGATTAGGAAGGATGTTGAGTGTCCTTACATTTATGTACATTGACCATTTTTGTTTCCTCATCTGTAAATTGCTTGGTCACACTTTACCAAATTTTATTTTGGTTATTGTGCCAGATTGTCTATTTCTCTCTCTTACTTTGCTGTCCATTTACAGGGACTGTGAAAATAATTCATTCTTGAAAATGTATTAAGTAGGTTTCTGGGTTACATTTTGCCAAAGAGTTGTGACAGAAAATTACCAGATTTTCTGTATCAAATCCATTATACTTGAAATACATAGTGTAATTTTTTCTTGACTAAATCATGATTGATAGAGTTTATAGAGTTTTTATATTCTAATTACTTATCCTTATTGGGCTTATGTGTTGCAGATACCATTTTCATTGTGTAGTTAACCTGTTTATTTTGTTTTGATGTTTTATACTTAACCAAAGGTTTCATTGTTACTCTATTAAAAGGTACCAATATTTTACATTTTAATTTTTATGTAGCAAATTTTTATCCTTAAATTTATAAATTTATCCTTAAATTTATAAGACTATTCTCCTAAGTTTTCTTTGAAGTATTTTAGTTTTTGATGTCATATTCAGAGCGGGTTTTATATATTTTTATTTATTTATTTTATGGATAACTCAAAACCTTAACTTTATTCTTTGTCCAGTGGCTCTTAATCTCAAATTTAGTTATTGAGTCTCATTGTCCATGAACATGGTATATCTATTTCTTAAAATATGTTTTATGTCTATTAAAACAATTTTATATTTTTTCCAAAAATTCAGTATTTTTATTAGCTATAGGTATCTTTTAGTTGTGTTGCTATTACATATGATACATTTTTGGATTAGAAGGTCTTTTAATGTTATATAAAACATAATTGCATTGGTTATAGGTGTATTATATTCTGCAAAGTTACTTATCTGATTTACACAATTTCTTTACAGATTTTCATGGTTCTTTATCATATTGTCTGTGAAAAATGAGAGTTTATTTCCAAACTTAATACATATATATATATCCTCTTCTTACTCTGTTATTTCTGCACAGAAATAATGAGTAGTGGTCATTTTGTATTAGTATTGGGAGCCTTCTGTTCTTCACAGTTTAAGGGAAATGCATCTTGTATTTCAAAATTTATTAGTTTTCTGTGGGTTTTTTGATAGATAAACTTTATCAGGACATAATTTCCCTTCTGATCATAATTTTCTTTTAGAATAAGAATTCAATTGTAAAACTCAAATATTGCCTATAAGTAAATTTCAATGAAATTTAAGTATAATTTAAATCTCACTTGTGAAGAACAAATAAGCTTTAACTGGATATATGTATATGTATGGCTAATTCATTTTGCTGTAGAGTAGAAACTAACAACATTGTAAAGCAACTATACTCCAATAAAAATTAATTAAAAAATTAAAATGAATTCAGACACAAAACAAAAACAAAAATGAAACAAATCATCAGTATGTATCTCAGATATAAATATAGGTAACTCACATATAAGTATACAACAGTCAGTAAAATCCAGCAATATATTAATTGAATTGTGTTTCCCCAAAATCATTCCAGAAATACTAAAAGGGTAGTTTCTTTACACAGAATTGAAAATCCTACAGATGATTTCATATAGACATGAATACTGGTTCTTTCCCTTAGTACTGTGTGTCCTTTAGCAAACTATTTAAACTCACTAATCCTTTCCCCAGTGTTAATTTAATTTATGTTTTCAGTAATTATAATAGTAACTGAACAATAAATAATACCTACCCCAGACTTCATATATTTACTGTTTGTGAAATCATATAAGTTTTTATAAGGAGGTTAGCATATATTTATACAAAATAAAACATTCATCATTTTTAACAATTTTTAGCTATTGGATCGATAGTATTATTTTGTATTTTACCAAAAAATAAATAAGTAAATAAAGACCAGTAAATATTGACCCAAATAGGATGTATAACTATTATCAATTTCTGGTTATATACTTTTTTTTTTTTTTTCGCGGTATGCAGGCCTCTCACTGTTGTGGCCTCTCCCGTTGCGGAGCACAGGCTCCGGATGTGCAGGCTCAGCGGCCATGGCTCACGGGCCCAGCTGCTCCGCGGCATGTGGGATCTTCCCGGACCGGGGCACGAACCTGTGCCCCCTGCATTGGCAGGTGGACTCTCAACCACTGCGCCACCAGGGAAGCCCTGGTTATATACTTTTAAAGATGTTTTTTATTGCAGGCATTAAGCAACATTTTAGGCTACATTAAGATTGTGAAACTATGACCCCCTCCCAAAAAAGCAGATCAATGGAATAAAATGAACATAATTTAAGAGTGGGCCCCCAGCTTAGTTAAATTTATGGATATTTCTATAAATAGTGTTCAGTATGGTGGCTGGCCACTAAGAGTCAAATATGTATGAATAGTTATCTCTTATTGGCAAGTCCTTGGTTGATTTTGTTTTCTTTAATTACCTGACTCTTGTAAATGTTACTCAAAGTATGTAGTATTTTATACAACAAAAATAACGTATTTTCATAACAGGTAGTGAAAAATAAATTATCTCTGTCTTCAAAGTTTTGAGTAGATCCTACAACTGAAAACATGAGGTACTGAGTATCTTATTTCCTAAGGTGAGTCATTAACAACTAGGACTTTTTCCTCCATGATAATTAAGAGCCCACAGAGTCAACTTTAGTACAATCAACGAAAATTTTCACCTCATTGTAGTTGAGGAGAGTATTGATAAAAAATAGGAAAAGAGGCAAGACTATGGAGAGAGTAAAAATATTAGCAGTTACCCAGGGTTAGGGAGGAGGCAGGGATGAATAGAGATGAAATGATGAATAAGGATGAAGGTGGAACATAGAGAATTTTTGCTGCAGTGAAGCTCTTCTATGTGATAATACAGTGGTGGATATATGTCATTATACATTTGTCAAGACTTGCAGAATGTACAACACCAAGGGTGACCTCTAATGTAAACAGTGGACTTCGGATGATAATAGAGTATCAATATAGGTTCACCAGTTGTAACAATGTACTACTGTGGTGTGCAATGTCCACAGCGGGGGTGATTGTACATGTGTAGGGACAGAGGGTATAAGCAAACTCTGTATACTTCCCACTCAATTTTGCTTGAACCTAAAACTGCTCTAAAAATAAAGTTTATTAATTAAAAACAAGAAAGAGACATGTTTTGATTGCTTGGTTTTACGGTAATAATGTATCTAATTAGATGCTTTCCCAATATTCCTGATCAGAGTGGGAGGATGGCAGGTAAGGTGTTGATTTGTATCCATTACAAATAGAGGGAAGCAGAGTGCTAAGGAGAATCACTTGTAGATATTGAATGTGTCTTCAAGAAGGGAAAGATGACTTATGGTAACCTGCTAGTTGATTCCTGGTGCTGTAAAAAGGACAAGCATGGTACGAAATGTTGGGTTGATAGTTATTTTCCATCCTCCTATCTTAATTCCCTGATTATTTCTTTTACTATATGTTTTTAATTTATTTTCTTTATGCTTTACCTTGGGTTTCTTAACTTAAACAACCAATTCTAATTAAAACAATAATTAATGCTAACTTCAGAAGTTTATTAAAAACTTTTCTCTAATAACCTTCATTCCCTACCCTTTACTTTGGTCTATTTTTTGTGCTATTATTTTAATACAAATTATATCTTTCTACATAATAAGTTCATCAACATAGTTTATATTTTTTTCTATTCTCAGTTGTCATTTAAATCAGATAGAAGAACAAATGAGAAAATACATGTATATTTTTATATTTACCTATGTAGTTACCTATACCAGTGTTTTTATTCTTCAGAAAACTTGAGGTGCTATCTAGTGCTTTCATTTTATCTCAAAGAACTTCTTTTTAATTTTTTGTGTGGTTGATCTGCTAGTGACAGATCATCTCCATTTTTGTTCATCTGGGAATGTCTTAAATTCTCCTTCATGTTTGAAGGATATTTTTTCTGGATATAGAATTCATGGTTGATAGTATTTTTCTTTCAGAACTTTGAGTGTATCATCACACTGCTTTCTGGCCTCCATGATTTCTGATGAGAAGTCAGCTATTAATCTTATTGAGAATCCTTTGTACTACGATAATAGTTTTTCTCTTGCTACCTTTGAAATTTTCTTCTTGTTGTTGTCTTTCAGTGGTTTGATTATGAAGGGTCTTAATAGTGATCTCTTTGAATTTATTCTATCTGGAATTCATTGACCTTCTTAGATGTGTAGATTAATTTTTACGGTACGCGGGCCTCTCACTGTTGTGGCCTCTCCCATTGCGGAGCACAGGCTCCAGACATGCAGGCTCAGCGGCCATGGCTCACGGGCCCAGCTGCTCTGCGGCATGTGGGATCTTCCCAGACCGGGGCACGAACCCATGTCCCCTGCATTGGCAGGCGGACTCTAAACCACTGTGCCACCAGGGAAGCCCTTAGATTAATTTTTAAAAGTGAAATTTGGGATATTGATATTTTCATCCGTCATTTTTTAATTGATATACAGTTGACCTACAATATGCTAGTTTCAGGTGTATTATATATTGATTAGACATTGACATGCATTATGAAATTATCCCAGTGATAAGTCTACTAATCTATCCTGACAGTATTATTGACCGTATTCCTTATGGTGTATATTAACATCCCTGTGGCTTATTTGTTTTATGACTAGAGATTTGCACCTCTTAATCCCCTTCACCTATTTTCCACTCTTTAGTCCCCACTCCTCTGGCAACCACCTGTTTGTTCTCTGTATCTATGAGTTTATTTTTATTTTGTTTTGTTTGTTTTGTTTTTTAGATTCCACATACAAGTGAGATCATGCAGTATTTGCCTTACACTGTCTGCCTTATTTCACTTAGCATAATACCCTGTACATCCATCAATGTGTCACAAATAGCAAAATTTCATATTTTATGACTAATATTTCATTGTACATAAATACATATTTTATTCATCATCATTAATGGACACTTAGGCTGCGTCCATATCTTGGGTATTGTAAATAATGTTGCAATGAACATAGGGGTGCATATATCTTTTCTAATTAGTATTTTTGTTTTCTTCAGGTAAATACCCAGAAGTGAAATTGCTGGACTATATGGCAGTTCTATTTTAAATTTTTTGAGGAACCTCAGTATTGTTTTCCATAGTGGATCCACCAATTTACAATCCCACCAACAATGCACAAGTGTTTCCTTTTCTCCATATCCTCCCCAACATGTTTTGTTTGTTGTCTTTTTGATAATAGGCATTCTGACAGGTGTAAGCTGGTATATTTTTGTGGTTTTAATTTGCACTTTCCTGATGATAGTGATATTGAGCATTTTTTTTTTTCATGTGTCTCTTGGCCATCTGTAT
This sequence comes from Delphinapterus leucas, assembly GCF_059928025.1. Classification (NCBI taxonomy): domain Eukaryota; kingdom Metazoa; phylum Chordata; class Mammalia; order Artiodactyla; family Monodontidae; genus Delphinapterus; species Delphinapterus leucas. The sequence continues at coordinate 42,063,912 of NC_143136.1, read as the reverse complement.
GTCTTATTTGGAAAAATGTCTATTCAGGTCCTCTGCTCATTTTTTAATTGGATCATTTTTGTTTTATTGAGTTTTATGCGTTCTTTGTATATTTTGGATATTAACCCCTAATCTAATATATTGTTTGCAAATATCTTCTCCCATTCAGTAGGCTGCCTTTTTATTTTGTTGATGGCTTCCTCCATGAGCCAAAGCTTTTTAGTTTGATGTAGTACCCTTTATTTTTGCTTTTGTTTCCTTTGCCTGAGGAGAAAATTTCAAAAAAATATTACTAAGTCTGATGTCAAAGGTTGTACTGTACATGTTTTCTTCTAAGAGTTTTATGGTTTCACGTCTTACATTTGACTTTAATCCATTTTCAGTTTATTTTTACATGTGGTGTGAGGAAGTAGTTCAGTTTGATTTTTTTGCATGTAGCTGTCCAGTTTTCCCAGCACCATTTATGGAAGAACCTGTCTTTTCCCCATTGTATATTCTTGCCTCCTTTGTCATAGATTAATTTATCATTTAAACATGGGTATTTCTGGGCTCTCTACTCTGTTCCATTGATCTATGTGTCTATTTTTGTGCTAGTACTATGCTGATTTTATTACTGTGCTTTGTAGAATAGTTTGGAATCATGGAATGTGACATCTCCAGCTTTGATCTTCTTTCTCAAAATTACTTTGGTTATTCGGGGTCTTTTGTGTTATCACGCAAATTTTAGAATTATTTGTTCTAGTTGTGTGAAAAATGTCTTTGGTATTTTGATAGGGATTGCATTGAATCCGTAGATTTCCTTGGGTAGTATAGTTATTTTAACAATATTAGTTCTTCCATCCATGAACATGGGCTATCTTTCCATTTGTTTTTGTTCACTTCAATTTCTTTCATCAATATCTTAGAATTTTCAGAGTACAAGTCTTTTACCTTGTCAGTTAGATCTACTCCTAGGTATTTTATTCTTTTTGATGCAATTGTAATTGGGATTGTTTTCTTAATTTCTCTTCCTGATAATTAATTTTTAGTATATAGAAATACAACAGATTTTGTATATTAGTTTTGTATTATGCAACTTTACTGATGAGTTATAATTTTTTTTATGGAGTCGTTAGGAATTTCTATATATAGTATCATTTTATTTTCAGTTAGTTACAGATTTACTTCTTTTTTCCCATTTGGATGCCTTATCTTTTTTTTCTTATCTGATTGTAGTGGTAGAGTTTTTTCAATACTACATTGAATAAAAGTGGTGAGAGTGGTCATCCTTGTTTTTTACCTGACCTTAGAGGAAATGATTTCAGCTTTTTCACTGTTGAGTATGATGTTGGCTGTGGGTTTGTCATATATGGCCTTATTTGTATTGAGATATGCTTCCTCTATACCCACTTTGTTGAGAGTCCTTTTTTTTAAATCATAAGTGGATGCTGAATTTTGTGAAAAGCTTTTTCTGTATCTGTTGAAATGGTCATATGATAGTCATTCATTTTGTTAATGTGGTGTATCATATTGACTGATTTGTAGATATGTGCCGTTCTTGCATCTCTGGACTAAATCCCACTTTATCATGGTATATTATCTTTTAAATGTTGTTTAATTTGGTTTGGTAGTATTTTGTTGAGGATTTTTGCATCTCTGTTCATCAGTGATATTGGCCTGTAATATTTTTGTGTAGGGTGTCTTTGTCTGGTTTTGGTATCAGGATGATACAAGACTGGAAGAGTAAGTTCAGAAGCATTCCTTTCTACCAAACTCTTTGGAATAGTTTGAGAAGGATAGGTGTTAACTCATCTTTAAATGTTTGCTAGTATTCACCCGTGAAGTTGCCTGATTCTGGACTTTATTTTTGTTGGGAGTTTTTTATTATTATTATTACTGAATCAATTTCATTATTGGTAATCATCCTGTTCATATTGTCTATGTCCTCCTGATTCAGTCTTTGCATATTGTACATTTCTAGGAGTTTATCCATTTCTTATAGGTTGTCCATTTTACTGGCATTAATTGTTCATGGTAACCTCTTAGGATCCTTTGTATTTCTGTGGTATTGGTTATAACTTCTTTTTTGATCCTGATTTTATTTATTTGGGCCCTCTTTTTTTTTTTTCTTGATGAATCCGACTAAAGGTTTATCAATTTTGTTTATCTTTTCTAGAATCAGATCTTGGTTTCATTGATCTTTTCTACTTTTTTGTCTCTGTTTTATTTCTGCTCTGATCTTTATTATTTTTTTCCTTCTACTAATTTTGGACTTCTTTTTTCTTTCTTGTTCCTTTAAGTATAAAGTTAGATTGTTACATTTGAGATTTTTCTTGTTTCTTGAGATAGGCTTGTATCACAATGAACTTTTCTCTTAGGATTGCTTTTCCCTTGTCCCAAAGATTTTGCACATTATGTCTCCATATTCATTTGTCTCAAAGTCGTTTTTGATTTCTTCTTTGATTTCTCCATTGAACCATTGGTTGTTTTGTAGCATGCTTTTCAACCTCCATGTGTTATTGTTTTTTCAGTTTTCTTATAATTGGTTTCTAGTTTAATACCATTTGGTTGGAAAAGATGCTTGATGTGATTTCAGTCTTCTTAAATTTATTGAGGCTTGTTTTGTGTCCTAACATGATTAATCCATGTACACTGGAAAATAATGTGTATTCCACTGTTTTTGGATAAAATGTTATGTAATATCTATTGATTACATTTATCTAATGTGTCATTTAAGGCTCTCAGTCCACATAAAATGTAATGCTGCCATGAACATAGAAGTGCATATATTTTTTCTAATTGATGTTTTTATTTTCTTAGGTAAATACTCAGGGGTGGAATTGCTGGGTTATATGATAGTTCTATATTTAATTTTTCAAGAAATCTCCATAATGTCTTCCATAGTGGCCACACCAGTTTACATTCCCACCAACAGTGCAGGAGCATTTCCTTTTGTCCACATCATCAACAACACTTATTATTTGTTGTCTTTTTGATAATAGGCACTCTGACAAGTGTGATGTGTTCTCTTACTGTGGTTTTGATCTACATTTCCCTGATGATTAGTGATGTTGAGCACCTTTTCATGTTTCCCTTGGTCATCTGTATGTCTTCTTTGAAAAAATGTCTATATAGATCCTCTATCCTTTTTTAAACTGTGTTCTTTGTTTTTTTGATGTTGAGTTGTTGGAGTTCATTGTATATTTTTGATATTAATCCCTTTTTGGGTATACCATTTGCAAATATCTTCTCCCATTCAGTAGGTGGCCTTTTTGTTTTGTTGATACTTTCCTTTGCTGTGTAAAAGCTTTTTAGTTTGATGTAGCTCCCTTTGATGATGTGCCCTTTAACAGTGGAGTTTCTGTTTCCTATAGCCCTCCAGCTCTCCTAAACATAAGCCTTCCTAGCTTTCAAACCTCAGCATTCTAGGGGTTCATCTTCCTTGTGCAGAATCCCCAGTCTAGGGAGCCTGATGTGTTGTTCATACCCACTGTTCTTGAGATGTACCTCTACAGTTATGATACTCCTCCTATTTGTGGGTAGCCAAACTTGGGGTGTGTGTCCTGACCATACTGTGTCTCTGTCCTTCCTACCCATCTTGTTGTGATTCCTTCTTTATGTCTTAAGGTGTGGAAAAACTTTTCTGCTAGTCTTCAGGGTGTTCTGATAGATAGTTGCCCTGTAAGTAGTCATAATTTTGATGTGTCCATGGGAGGAAGTGAGTTCAGGGTCTTCCTACTCTGCTATCTTGGCTACTCCATTATTTCTTAAAGTATTTTTTCCTGACTCTCTTTTTCACTTCTTCTCTGGACCTTTAATTATGCATATATTGGTACATTTGTTGGTTTATTTGTTCTTTTTTTGTTTCTGTTCCTCAGACTGGAAAATTTCAATTGACTTGTCTTTGAGTTTACTGGTTCATTTTTCTATAGAATCTACTGTTGAGTCCCTCTAGTGAATTTTTCATTTCAGTATCATTGTTTCTGACTCCAGAGTTTCTATTTGGGCAGTTCGTGAATTTATATCTTTTTTACATTTTATATTTGGTGAGAGGTCATTTTCACACTTTCCTTTAGTTCATTGGACATGAATTTTTTTTAGTTGTTGAATATATTTCAGATAGCTTGTTTAAGATCTTGGTCTAATAAACAACATTTTGGCTTTCTTTGTTTTAAAAGATTTTACTTTATTTATTTATTCTTTTATTATTTATTTTTGGCCATGTCAGGTCTTAGTTGTGACACATGGGATCTTCTCCAGGGCACATGGGCTCTGTAGTTGTGGTGAGTGAGTTCCAGAGCATGTGGGTCTGTAGTTTGTGGCACACAGGCTCTTTCATTGTGGCACACGAGCTCAGTAGTTGTGGTGCGCGGGCTTAGTTGCCCCACAGCATGTAGGATCTCAGTTCCCTGACCAGGGATCGAACCCACATCCCCTGCATTGTAAGGTGGATTCTTTACCAGTGGTCCACCAGGGAAGTCCCAACGTTTTGGCTTTCTTATGGACAGTTTCTGTTGACTTCTCCATTTTTTTTTCCTGTGCATGGACCATTTACTACTGTTTGTTTGTGTGTCTTATGATTCTTTTTGTTGAAAAACTAGACATTTTATATCATGTAGCATGGCAACTTTGATAATTAATTTATTGTTTTGGTTTGTTGTTGTTGCTAGTTGTTGTTGTTATTATGATCTTTGTTTGCTTAGAGACTTTCCTGGACTAATTTTATAAAGTCTGTATATTATATCATGTGTCACCACTGAAGTTTCAGCTCAGTTAGGTTAAAGGTCAGCTAGTGATTAGTCAGAGATTCCCTTTAATACCTTTTGCCACCCTCCATTGAAGTGTTCTGTTTGTATGTTGGGGCACACTTTCCCTGCTTTGGCAGTTTACAAATCTGCCTTAGCCTTCACTTCCCGCTTTTGTAGAGTCTCAAGATAAGCCAGAGGTGAGAGATTAGATACTTCTCATGATTTTCCTGAGCGTGCATCTTTTCCTTCCCATGTGTATAATGTTCTAGGTCCCCAGAAATATTTCAGAGCTTTTCAAAGCCCCGTATGGATATCTAATTTCCAAGATTTTCCTCTTAAGTTTTTTGAGCCTCTTGTTTTCCACAACTGGTATTGCAGTCCTGAGTAGCTGCAATATTAACTGCTGTGTTGTTGTTTTTTTTCTTTCTTTCATAAATGCCCTATGGGATTGTGGCTTTTCTCACTAAGTGAACTCTGAGTTAGGTCAGGTAAAGAACAGCCTTGTGAATGAAGCTGCTAAAAAGATAAAATAGTGATAATTCTCTGAGAATGGAGCTTTCAGGGTTGCTCCAAGCCAATTTTTCCCCTCCATTGGCTGCTAGGTTGCTTGTTTTTACACCTACCATGGTTGTGAGATTGCTGGTTTCAAAGCTACCAGGTGGCTAGGGAGAGGCAGATGGGAATAGAGCAAGTAAAATATTACATATCTCACTTTTAGTTAAACCAAGATCTGGCCAGTTTCATATATAAGTGCTCCTTGGATTGTTCGAAGCCTTTGGTTGATAATCAAATTTATAAAAAGAAGTTGACTTTTACAATATTTGCTCCTGTCCTCAGTGCTTTTATAGATGAATAATTTATGGAGGTCCTTGTTCTGCCATTTCAGAATGATTCTTCAGTAAGAGAGATTGGAACAGCAAGGCTAGTAGCTTTGAAGAATGTGTTTGCATGTACTAAATTACTGTTTAAAGCTTTATAGAAAGAGCATGGTTGATGGAGTAGCTGATAATAACATAGAAAGAAGGGATTATAATTTAGTGTGTCTCAGAATAAAGGGAGTGGAGAGCAACCACACCCTAGCTTTCTGAAAGTATTAGATGATGCTGAAGAGGTGATGAATGGCTCCTCTGGCTTCCACTAAAGAAGAATGAGATTTGAAGAAATACGAGAAGAATGAGAAGGGACACGAGCTTTGAAAATGGCTGTTAAGCAAAGAAATATCCTGCCTAGTATGGCAGAGTTGGCTGCCACTGTGTAAGATGGTTCTTTGAAACAGAGGGGTGAAGGATGAAGCTGAGCATTGCTTCAGCAAACCTGTCAAATCATCTTGAGGAGACTTCTGGCACTCACAGCTACATAAGCTACCACAGTAGATATTAACTCCAGACTAAGTTAGATTGAAAAAAGATAAAGACCCCTATTTCTATTTCCTCTTCCTGTTTTTGCCTTAAAACACTGAATTACATAATGTAAGTTTTGAAAATGACTGGACGTATCCACTTTCTTGTTTACACACACACACACACACACACACAAATTCCAATAAATTGACATAGTTTCAGGCTTCTTTGGAAGAAAGAATTTGAAGCTCTTTAAGAAATATGAGAACTGAAGTTTAAAATGGCATGGTTTCTGTGTTAATAACTGAATGCGACCACAGATTTGCTCAAATATTCTTTAGAACAGAGAAAGGTAAATGTAGTGATTAGAATAAAAATAAAATCACTTCATGTATTTGTTCCACAAAATTAAAAACTTTTATATATGCAGATGTAAAAATAAAGAAGAAAAACATTTTAGGAGTAAATCTTCTACCACTAATATTCTACTCTCAATGTCTTCTAATTTATACACATGAAAATTACTTAAGCTTCATGCAAACGATGTGGTCTTTATGAATTTAGACATATTGCAGTGTTTCTTGAGTGCCACACTGTAAAATGTATGATAACAATTACTTACTTGAGTTTAAAGACTGAGTTCTAAAAAAGGGATTAATGATTTTACTTGTTTGTTTCTCTGTGAACTTGGCTTTACAAAAGAACAAAGAAAAAGTAAGTGTGACCATTATGAAGCTAAAAAAGTGAATCCATAGCTTTCATACGCACAGTAGAATACGATTAGAAATTGTAATGGAAACAGAATTCCATCTATAAAAACAGCAAAAACCATAAAATACTTTGGAATAAACATGAGGTAAGAGAAATATATAATGGAAAGAACCGAGAAAAACCAGAAAACACACGAAGACCAAATGTCTATATATCCTATATGTTCTGAAGAGGTAACTCTGTCAAAAATTTCTTAAGGGTTTGTAAATTGAATGACATCACTATCGAAACTCAGCATATGTTACTAAGAGTTTGTGACAGTGATTCAAATATACATAAGTAATTCATTGCTTTTAGTTATGTTTCTTTATCTCATTAATCAGAAACAGTTTCATTACCTTAACATGAATAAGAGGTCATTTAATATGTAGAACACCCCACCACATGCTTTAGTCTGATTGTTTTCTAATGATTATTTTCAGATTATGCATATTTGGTAGGATTGCCATAGAAGTGTTACTCTATTCTATTCTGTGTTTTGGTGGAGGCACACTAAAAGATATGACTGAAAACAAAACACACACACACACACACAATAGTCACAAACTACATGTGAAGCAGGTATTAAAATTAGCTAAAAAGGACTTTGAACTACCTATAGTTAACATGTTTAAAATTAGAGAAAATAAAGATAAAATTGAAGATATGGAGAATTTCAGCACATAACTAGAATTTTAAAATGAAGTGGAAGTTTTTTTTAACCAAGAAAATAATAACATTGAAAATTATAAACTCAAAATATTAGTTAAAGGAAAGATCTGACCCAGCAGATCACAAGATGATGAAATGGAAGACAGATCAATAGAAAATATGCAAGCTAAAAAATGCAAAGAAAAAAAAAGAATAGAAGAAAAAGGAGACCACAGGAGACAAAGAACACAGGGGAAAAGTCTACCACACTTATAATTAGAATCCCAGAAGTAGAGGTAAGAGAATGGAGCAGAAGAAATATTTGATAATATAATTGCAACTAATTTGCAAAAACTGCCAAAAGATATCAACTCAAAGAATTAAGAATGGTCTTCCCTGGTGGCGCAGTGGTTGAGAGTCCGCCTGCTGATGCAGGGGACACAGGTTCGTGCCCCGGTCTGGGAGGATCCCATGTGCCGCGGAGCAGCTGGTCCAGTGAGCCATGGCCGCTGAGCCTGCACGTCCGGAGCCTGTGCTCCGCAACGGGAGAGGCCACAACAGTGAGAGGCCCGCGTACCACAAAAAAAAAAAAAAAAAAAGAATATCTGAGATCACCAAATCAATAAATAAAAAGCATACCATAGTGCACCTTTTCTCAGTGTTTGGTCCCAGACCTGCATCATCCATCACCTTAAAATATGTTAGAAATACAAATTCTCAGGCTCCACCCCATTCATACCGAATCCAAAACTCCGGAGGTTGGGCCCAGTAATCTGTATGTTAACAGGCCCTCCAAGTGAATGTTTCATAACTACTGCTGTAATAAAACTAATGAAAATAGAAAATAGAGAAAACAAATCTGAACAACAGCAGAGGAAAATAAGACAAATATAATCATATAAATATGTTAGTGATAGACAAATAGTCTCCCCCCAAATAGCAATTTTAATGCATATTTTCTAATTTCTAAGTATGCAAGTGATCAGGCAAATGGCCACATATCTAGCAAATTCATCAATGTTGTAATAATCCATGCAGATTTAATATTACATATATAATTAATGTTAGCTCTAATTTTACAGGGTTCTTGGTTCTTTTTCACTTCAGAGAATAATACTTTTTGACTTTTATGTGTAGCTGCCTTTAAAACATTCTAGTAAGACTTTCTCTGGTAAAAACAAAAACAAAACAAAAACGTGAGCAGCTGTGGAGAAAGAATTCTATTTAAAATATTTTCTTGAAATGTTTATATGGAGAACTTTTATCTCTTTGAAAATATTTTTATGGACATTGATTCTGATCTTCCTAGAGCCTGAGCCATTGAATGTTGTACTTTGAATTTCAGCTTCCAAATGCATGAAAATCTTACTGAGTTTGTACATATATCATCAGGAATTAACTTAAAACCGAAGCAAACATATTAATTGTTTTATGACAATATGAATATATATTATTTAAATTTCTTTTTTATTGTTTACAAGTAGCAAAAATATTGTTCAGGCTAAAACCTTTTTCCAAATATGGCTTCAAAATAAAAATCAATCCAAATTAGGCAATGAAAAATCAGTTTTCTGGGCAGATGATTTATTAGGCATAAATAACTCTCTTATTTGATACAGGTTATTTAATTGTGAGTGGAAATTTTGAACCATCTCAGGCAGTATTTGAATTGTCAACATTAAGAGAATTACGATTACTTAATGCTTTTATTGTAAAAGAGAAAAAATGCTGGCTGCGTTTTGCTTTAATCGGACCTTCACGTAAAGTATCAAGGGAAGTTTACCTTTTGCTAATTTCAGATATTTCAAGCTGTGGTTAAGAGTTGACTATCAAAAAACTTGACTTTAGTGACATTTAACTTACATAAATTCAATAACATTATCTTTTAAAAAACAATATTTTGTTCCAAGAAATATTTCAGAAGTTATCAAATTTGTAAAATAGTATTTGTATATGTGTGTGTGTGTGTATTCATGTGTGTGTGGGCATGGTTGTGAAAAGGCTAAGGTGAAACAGAAGAATGGAGAATTCTGATCAACAGATATGCTTAATATTCCACTCTTTGGAGGAGTGAAGGGGACTAATCAGCTTCCCTAAATCGGATGGAAAAGGAACAAGGGTATATATTCATTAAGCAGATTATGAATGCAGTTGTGACTTGTGTTTTTAGAAAGCATATTACATGAATAGCATTTGGCATTTTGATAACTATGTTTGAATCAACTATCCCTTCTAAATCATAAAGAGGAATGTTTTAGAGATTGAAGGGGTGTAGATAAAGTGGCCACCTATTCTCCTTATTTCACTGAATAGAAAAACGGATTATAGGGAAGTTAAGTGAATTCAAATCTTTCACTGGAATCCAACGTGAATGTTAGGTGTTATTGGTAATATTTAATTGTGGTTATAATTACTGAGCAGCTATTTAAGGCAAATTTCAAACTTGGTCTCAAATTCTTTGACTCTCCTTCCCTTAAGATTTGGGGTTTATATGCCCTGCCCTTGAATCTGAGCAGACTTGTGAGTGTGGAGGAGGGGTCCAGCAATTTATGTATTAATAAGCTTTCCAACTGAGTGCTTGAGAAACACTGCCATGATAGTTTAGTGTCAATAGTGTAGGGTGAAGTGACACCATGTGACTTCTAAGTTTAGGTCATATAAATCCTTATATTTTCTACCTGACTGTCTTGGAATGCTTGCCCTTTGGACAATTCCTTTGCGATTTCATTCTTGTAACCCACCCACACTGCCATAATATGCTTCAGAAATACAGAGAGTTTACAGATCAGTGCAGTAGATAACTTTGTTGAGTTTTGCCTTTGAGTAATCCTAGCTCATGTACCAGACAGGAGTGAAGAATGCTGTAGATGATTCCATTCTCCAACTCTCTCAGTTATCACCATATGTTCCTGTCTTCCCAGTTTTGGCCCCAGATGTTATGGAGCAGAGATTAGACATCTTTGCTATGTCCTATTCAAATTCCCGACTCACGAAACTGAGCATAATAAAATAGTTTTCCATTATACCACTCATTTTGAGAATGATTTGTTATATAGTGATAGATGGAACATTAGTCAAAAAAAGGTCATATTAATGGTCAAAGTTTACATTTCTTGAGCATTTATTATGTGTCATGGTGTTGATAAAAATATTTTATCATGATCACTGACAAAGATAATAGAAAGACATAAGTAAAATGTATGAGTCTCAGAAGACTCAGTAATTTTTTTTTCTTTTGAGTGTGTATAGCAATTAGTCAAAACTGTGGTCCAATGAATAAAAGAGATATATGGAAAAAATATGTATGTGGATACTTCTGGTTTGGGTAGAAAAACTGGTGATGGCACGAAGTATAGAATTAAGTAATGTAGAAATTTGATGATTTTGAAAGAGGTTGTGTAGATAAGATTAGATCAATGACATATTTTTGGTAATGAGAAATCAAATTTTTAAAAATAACAATGTTCTTCTAAGAGGAATAGAAAAACAGGGGCTGTCAGACCCTCACATTTATGAAGAAAAAGAAGAATCAATAAAAAAGAAAAACATTGAACATAAAATATATTCAATAAAGTCAAAATATCTTTCTCAATGATTTGGTATATATAAGTAAAAATACTAGAATAATTTATGTTTCTTCTAAGTTAATTTGGAATTAAGGTAAGAATCACTGAGGAACTTTTTTTCCCCTCAACTTTCTGATTTAATATAACACTGAACTGGTTAAAGTCACCTGAAACGTAGGATATCATTTCATGCATTGAATCCGAGTGCCAGTATTACTAATTTGGGGGCCAGTGGAGCTGGACTGGGAAAAGTCTCAGTTCACCAAAATAAACCACTTGAAAATTTGTAAAACACTAAAACTGAATCATCAACTCATAGATTTAATTGACATAAAAGTTCATATATTCTTTCTCACCTAGAATAGCACAGAATTTGAAAAACAAACAAAAAAGATTTGGGGTAATAATGCTAAAAGATAGTATAACATGGAGTTTCCATGAATGGGCTTGGGAACTAAGAATGCCTGGTCCACAAGCCACTCTGTGCCGAAGCATCATTCTCTTTAAAATAGGACTGATGACAGTTCCCAACTTTATAGAATTTTTTACAATTACAAAATGAGATAATAGGTGTGAAGTACTTACAACACTGTCAGATATGTATTGTCACTCAACACATGATACTGCTTTTTACACTTTTGGGGCAGATACACTATATTCTGTCCCAAGGGCTTCTTTATATGCATCCCTTCAACCTAATCCTCATAACAATTTTATTAAAAATATATTACTTTTTCCCTACTTAAATGACAATGAAACTTAGGTATAATAAGCTTAAGTATGTATCCCAAAGTTAAACAGCTGATAGTTCATCACACAATTCAAGTAATTGTACTTTAGTTTTCAGCAGGAGTGTTTTATATATACTTTTCATTTTGTCACATAGCATATTATAAAGATATATATTCAGTGGTCAAGATTCAATAACATTAATATTTTTATTGCTTTGACAAGGACATTCTTAAGTTAAATCCACCCCCCCCACCACCACCATGGGAGTGCATAGAGGTAAAGAATATAATGCCTACTAGTACACGATGTGCCACTTCCTGCTGTATACCAGCAGTGGACCAGCAGTTTTACCCACCTCTCAAGTAAGCTGAGGCTGCTATAACAAAATAAACAATAGAAATGTATTATCACAACTCTGGAGACTGGAGTGTAAGATCAGGGTGCCAGTATGGTCAAGTTCTGGTGAGAGCCTCTTTCAGGTTGTGGACCATTGACTTCTCCTTGTATTCTCACATGGTACAAAGATGAGAAGCAGTCTCTCGGGGATCCCTTTTTTGGGATTAATGGCATTAATCCCATTCATGAAGGCTCTACCCCATGACCTAATTAACCTCCCTGTGGCTCCAACTCCTAATACCATCATGCTGGGTGTTAGGATATCAACATATAAATTTTAGGGGGACACAGACATTAGGTCCATACACCCATCATTACTTTTGTGCCATCTGCAAATGTCAATCTCATGAAAAATACTTACTACTGTTGTGAAAATAGTTTTTATCGTAGACCTGAAAGAGACTGAGAGACCTTATAGATCTGAGAACCATACCTTGAGAACCACTCCAACATTATCCAAAAGAAATTCAAATATCTCAACTTATTAAATGAAGATCACTACTGAGTTCATGTTTCAGCCAATAAACTAAGCAAACAAATAGAGCCAATTCCAACTTCTTTGGGCTAATTTACTAAATGAGAGCAAGCAGGACAAATAAGGTGTTACTATTGTTATGAAAAGAGTTTTTACCTTGTCTGTCCTCTGGCTGGGTGTCAGGGATGCTGAGGAGGTCTCTGAACCATATGCTAAACCATACTAAGTTCTCATGCTCATTACAGGAATAGAGGCAATAAGTTATGGTGGGGTTGGTCTTGAGGAGACTAGGCATTCCTTGCAAGGCCACTGCCTCAGTTGAGACTACGGGATCATCAGACAGTGGAAGGCCTAATTTCCTCAGACACAGAAAAAAGGAGGCTCAGAGATACTCAGGAGTTCAAATTTCTCACTTCATTTTCTTTTTCATAAACTTCAAAGATCTAAAATAGTTTCTCTTAATGATTATTTGTTTGCTTGTTTGTGGTAAATTTATGCCATACAACATATTTGTCTGCTATTTTGTGCTTATTTTATCCTATGTTATGGTTCAGCACTGTGAATATAACCATTTTCTTACTGATACTGTCATATATAATAGGGAATATCCTTCCCACTTAGGGGGTATTACTCAAGGACTAGTCTTAAAAGTAGCAAAATTGTCTTCCCTTCCCTTCTTAATTGAGAAACAAAAATGTAAAAACAAATCATTGTCATTATATCTGTGCTTTTAGTATATGCTGCTAAAAACAGTACTATTATGTATATTTTGCTGTGTAAGAAAATTTTATTTCATAAAAATAACAAATTTAATGGATGTTCATTGATATATGGATCAATAACAACAATTGTATTATTGATTGAAACTGTTTAGGTTTCCAGTATTGATAATTCTATTTCATTATTAACCAGTTTAGTATGTTTCAATGTAGTGGCATGTTTCTGTTTTAAATATTAATAGAAAAAGCAGATTTTGTTAGCTTTGATTGGATTTTCATATTCTTAATACAATGAAGCCCTATTTTAGTTTGAATGAATTTTTTCAGTTCATAAAGTCTTTTTACCATTTTGAGGTGTTTTATTTTCTTATTATAGGTAAGCCAAATTCACCATTGTATTCTTCAAAAATAATTATATAATTTCAAATGTTATTTTATGACAGTCATTTTTCAATTTAATGCCTGGGTTTAGGATTGCCTTTAGTATATTTTAAATAGAAGAAACATTGAATATTACATTCTTTTGGATGTAAATAGAGTTTGAAAACTCCTTTTCTTAGATTCTTTATATGAATAAAAATTGATATTATAATTTGTTTTCTTACTGGATATTCCCAATGATAAAACTTAATTTGCATTTTCTAACTCCATTGATAAGTATTAGGAGTGTTTTCATTAAATTTGCCAATGGTTGACAGGTCTTCCTGGAAGTGCTTGTTAATAGTGGTATCAATATTAGGAACAAGAGGTTAAAATAGTCATTATTTGGTTTAACAAATCTCAATACACATAATGCTCAAAATAACAGACTTTATTTATAAATATTATATTTTAAAAAATTATGTTTAATTTTGTCAAAATATACATATAACTTGTAATTTACTATTTTAACCATTCTAAGGGTATAGTTTAGTGACATTAAATACATTCACATTTTATGCAACCATCACCATCACCATCACTCATCTCCAGAACTTTTTTCATCTTGCATAACTGAAACTTGTACTTATTAAACAACATTCTCCCCACCGTCAAACCACTGGAACCACCATTCTACTTTCTGCCTCTGTGAATTTGATTACTCCAAGTATCTCATATAAGTGGAATCATAATATTTGTTTTTTGGTGACTGGCTTATTTCACTTAGCATAATGTCTTCAAAATTCATCTGAATTGTAGCACGTGTCAGAATTTCCTCCCCTTTTTAAGAATGAATAATATTCCATTGTATGTATATATCACATTTTGTTTATTCATTAATCTGTCAGTGGACACTTGGGTTACTTCCACCTTTTGGCAGTTGTGAATAATGCTGCTATAAACATGGTGTACAAATATCTGTTCATGTCCCTGCTTTTGCTTCTTTTGATAAAAAAAGAATTCCACCCAGGAGTGGAATTGCTGGATAATACAGTAATTTTATTTTCGATTTTCAAGCAACTGCCATACTGTTTTCCATAGTAGCTGCACCATTTTAGATTCGTGCCAGCAGTGCATACATGTTCCTTCCAGTTTCCTCACATTTATCATGGAGAATGTCACATGTATGTTTGGGAAGAATGTATATTCTGTTGTTATTGGGTAGAATATTCTGTATATGTCTGTTAGAGTTTGTATATGTCTATTAGTTAATTGTGTTTTCATGTCCTCTATTTATTTACTTATCTTATGCTTGGTGGTACTATGGATAGTGGTTCATTAAAGTCTTCTATTATTGTTGTACAGCTATCTACTTTTTCCTTCAATTCT
Source organism: Delphinapterus leucas (assembly GCF_059928025.1). NCBI lineage: Eukaryota > Metazoa > Chordata > Mammalia > Artiodactyla > Monodontidae > Delphinapterus > Delphinapterus leucas. The sequence goes on along the minus strand of NC_143136.1, from coordinate 42,048,828 downwards.
GTCAATTCCTGCTTCATAGATTTTGTTGGTCTGTTATTAGATACCTAAATGTTTATAATTGTTGTCTTCCTCCTGTATTGAACATTTTACTAATATATAATCTCCTTCTTTGTCTCTTGTAATCCTTTTTTTTTTTGATTTAAAGTCTACTTTGCCTGATATTAGTGTAGCTATCCCTGCTTTCTTTTGTTTACTATTTGCATGGAGTATCTTTTTCCATCTTTTAACCCATTTGTGTTCTTGGCTCTAAAATGATTCTCTTGTACACAGCAGATAGTTGGATCATTTGCTTTTTATTCTTCTGATCTCTATCTTTTGATTGGAGTGTTTAAACTATTTACATTTAAAATAATTACTGATAAGGAGGGACTTCTTTCAATTTGCTACTTTTTTCTACGTACATTATAGACTTTTTGTCCCTTATTTCCTGCATTACTGTCTTCTTTTGTGTTCAGTTGAGTTTTTGTAACCAAATGTTTTAATTCTCTTTTCATTTTCTTTTGTGTATATTCTATAGCTGTTTTCTTTGTGGTTGCCATAGGTATTACATTTAGCATCCTAAAGTTATAACATACTAATTGGAATTTATACCAGCTTAACTTCAATAACATACAAAAACTCTGCTTCTGTATACCTCCATCCCCACCTCCTTTCAATTATTGATGTCACAAAATTGCATCTTTATGTATTTTGTAAATAAAGACATAGAGTTATAATTGCTTTATGCATTATTTTCTTAAATCATGGAGAAAACAAACAGTAGAATTACAAATCAAAGTTACAATAATACTAGTTTTTATAATTGTTCATATACTTTCCTTTACCAGATATCTCTATTTTTTCATACAGCTTTAAGTTACCTTTAGTTTAGTTTAGTTAACTTTCATTTCAACTTGAAGGGCTCCCTCCCTTCTTGCATGACAGGTACAGTGGTAATTAAGTCCCTCAGTTTTGGTTTTCTAAGAATATCTCAATTTTTTCTTAATTTTTGAAGGACAGCTTTGCCAGATATAGGATTTTTGGTTGACAGTGTTTTCCCCCTTCAGCACTTCGAATATATCAACCCACTGCCATCTGATCTCCAAAGTTTCTGTTGAGAAATATGCTCAATATCTTATAGGGGATCCCTTGTTTGTGATGAGATGCTTTTCCCTTGTTGCTTTTAAGATTATCTCTTTGTCATTGGCTTTCCACAGTTGGATTAAAGTGTGACTTGATGTGGGTTTCTTTGAGTTTATCCTGCTTAGGGTTTGTTGAGCTTCTTGGATGTTTATATTCATGTCTTTTCAGATTTGGGAAGTTTGGGACCATTATTTCTTCAGATGATCTCTTTGCCCTTTACTCTCTCTTTTCTCCTTTTGGGACTCCCACAATGCACGTGTTGGTCCACTTGATAGTATGCCAAAGGTCCCTTAGGCTCTGTTTACTTTCCTTTAAGCTTTTTTCTTCTTTTTCTCAGACTTGATAATTTAATTGTCTTCAAGTTCACTGATTCATTCTTTTGCCTGCTCAAATCTACTTTTTGAATTCCTCCAGCAAATTTTTAATTTAAGTATTGTACTTTTCAGTGCCAGAATTTCTTTTTCGTTTGTTTTTATGTGTTCTATATCTTTATGATATTTATATTTTATTAATATATTGTTTCCTGACTTTCTCCACATTTTCTTTTAGGCCTTTGAGCATCTTTATACAGTTCTTTTAAATATTCGTCTAGTAATCTCATTATATGGTCTTTCTTAGGGACAGTGGCTCTCTCTCTCTCTCTCTTGTTCTTCCTTTGAAGGAGCACTACTTTCTTGTTTCTTTGTATGTGTGTGATTTTTTTGTTGTTGACACTGAACATTTGAATCTCATAATGTGATAACTCAAGATCAGATTCCACCCCTTGTCAGGGTTTGCTGATTTTTGTTTTTGAATTGTAGGGTGTTTCTGAAAAAGACCTGAAGTATATACCACAGGCCTTTTGAGGTCTTTTATGAGCTTGCATGTTCATGGTGACTTTTAAAATTTTCCCATATATGTGGTTCTTTTTGGATGTCCTAGTCTTAAATGTATGGTCCCATAAGGAAAAAAGAGAAAAATGAAGGGGGAAAGAGAAGGTTGTTTCTTTAAATTCCCTGGCAGTTGCTTTAGGCAGAGAGGGAGGGGCTTGCAACAATGGCTGTCCACTTCTGTGCCTGCACCTCCATGATCTGAATTAGCAATCAGTGATCAGAACAAAGACTTCTGGTATTTGGAAGATAGATTGTCATTGGCTACCCTGGCTTCTGCAAGCTCTGTGCAAGCTACTCCAAGAATGAAATAATCAATCAGTAATAAAAAACTTTGCAACTAAGAAAAGCCCAGGACCATGACTTCATGGGTGAATTCTACCAAACATTCAAATAAGAATTGATGCCAACCTTCTTAATCTCTTCCAAAAAAACAGAAGAGTGAACATTTCCAAATTCATTTTACGATGCTGGCATCACCCTAATTCTGAAAACCAGTCAGCGACAACACAAGAAAATGAAGTTACAAAACAGTATCCCTATGCACAGAGATGCAAAAATTTTCAACAGAAATCCTAGCACACCAAATTCAAAAGTGAGTAAAAAGTATTAAACACCACAACCAAATGGTATTATCCCTGGGATGCAAGGATGGTTCAACATATGAAAATAAATCAGTGTGATATATCACATTAACAGAATGAAAGACAAAAACCACATGATCATCTTAATAAATAAAGAAAAAGCATTTGTCAAAATTCAGCATCCTTTCATGATAAAAATTTGCAACAGATTGTGTATGAAAGGAACTTCAACACGATAAAGACCATTTATGAAAAACACACAGCTTAAATCATAATCAGTGGGAAAAATATGAAAGCTTTTCCTCTAAGATATGGAACAAAATAAGTATGCTCACTCTGATCACTGCTATTCAGCATAGTATTGGAAGTCCTAGCCAGAGGAGTCAGGCAAGAAAAAGAAATAAAAGGCATCCAAATCTAAAGAGGCAACCAAATCTAAAAAGAAGAAGTAAAATTATCTCTGTTTACAGATGGTATGACCATACATGTAGAAAGCTCTAAAGACTCCACAAAACAATAGAACTAATAAAGGAATTCAGTAAAGTTGCAGGACACAAAATCAGTATACAAAAATCATTGGCATTTCTGTATTAACAATGAAGTATCTAAAATGGAAATTATGAAAATAATCCCATGTACATTAGCAACAAAAAGAATGAAATACTTTGGCATTAACCAAAGAGGTAAAAGATTTATACAGTGAAAATTAGAAAATATTGATGAGGAAATTTAAAAAGCACATATAAATTGGAAGACATTCATATTCACGAATTGGAAAAATTATATATTGTTAAAATGCTTAAACTGCCAAATTCAATCTACAAATCCAATGAAATCTGTATCAAAATTCCAATGACATTTTTTTTACAGAAAGAAAAACAATCTTAAAATTTATATGGAACCACAGAAGATGCCAAATAGCTAAGCAATCTAAGCATCATACTTCCTGATTTCAAATTATATAACAAAGCTATAGTAATCAACAGTGTGATACTGACATAAAAACAGAAATATAGATCAGTGGAACAGAATAGAGAATCCAGAAATAAAGCCAGGAATTTATGGTCAACTGATCTTCAACAAGGGTACCTAGAAACACAATGGGGAAAGAATAGTCTCTCCAGTAAATGGTGTTGAGAAAACTGGATATCCACATGCAAAAGAATAAAATTGAAGCCCACTCTCACACCATACTCAAAAATCAATTTGAAATGGATTAAAGTCTTAAATGTGAGACCTGAAACTGTAAACCTGCTAGAAGAAAGCATAGGGAAAATCCTTCTTGATATTGGTCTTACCAACATTTTTTTGGATATGACACACAAAGCACAGGAAACAAAAGTAAAAATAGATGAGTAAGACTATATCAAATTAAAAGGCTTCTGCACAGCAAAGGAAACAATAAAATAAAAGGCAATTTATGTAATGTGAAAGGATATTTGCAAATAACATATCTGATAAGTGTGTTAATATCAAAAATATGTAAGTCATTCAGTTTAATACCTCAAATACAAATAACCTGATTAAAAATGGGCAAAATCCCTAAGTAGACACTTCTCAAAAGAAGAAATTTAAATGGCTAGCAGATATATGAAAAGGTGTTCTTCAACATCCCTAATCATCAAGGAAGTGTAAATCAAAATCACAATGAGATATCAACTCATACCTGTTATGGATGTTTATTATAAAAAGACAGAAGTTAACAAGTGTTTGCAGGATGTGGAGAAAAGTAAACACTTGTACACTACTGGTGGGAATGTAAATTAGTACAACCATATGGAAAATAGTATGGAAGCTCCTCAAAAAAATAGAAGTGGAGCTAACATATGATCCAGCAATCTCATTGCTGGGTATATATCCAAGCAAATTGAAATCAGGATTGCAAAATGATATCTGCAACTCCCATGTTCATTGCAGTATTATTCCCAATAGCTAAGATATGGAAGCAACCTAAATGTCCTTTGATGGCTGAATGGATAAAGAAAATGTGTGTACACACACACACACACACACACACACACAGTGGAATATTATTCTGTCTTAAAAAAGAAAGAATCCTTCCACTTGGTAACATGGTTGATGCTGTTGGATGTTATGCTAAGTAAAATATGCCAGAAACAGAAAGAGAAATACGGCATAATCTCACTTATATATGGAATCTAATAAAGTTAAACTCATATAAGCAGAATAGGATGATGGTTGCCAGGGGCTGTGGGAAATGGGGTGGTGTACATCAAAGGGTACACATTTTCAGTTATGCATGATGAACAATTTATGGAGGTCCAATGTACAGCATAGTGATGATAGTTAACAATAATGTATATTTGTAATTTTCTAAGAGGATAGATTTTAAATTAAATCTCACTATATACTTATACATACGTGATAATAACTATGTAGAAGTAATGGATATATTAATTACTCTGACTGGTAATTGATAATGTATACCTATATAAAAACATCAAGTTGTACACCTTAAATATGTACAATTTTTGTGACAATGATATTTCAATAAAACTGTTAAAAAACAAAGAATAATAAAGTATAGGAGGCATCTGGTGATATAATAACAGTCATCTTTTAAATATATTAAAGTTATTTAGAATTTTTTTGTGTGTGTGAGATCCAATTTTTATTTATTTTTAACATCTTTATTGGAGTATAATTGCTTTACAATGGTGTGTTAGCTTCTGCTGTATAACAAAGTGAATCAGCTATACATATACATATATCCCCATATCTCCACCCTCTTGCATCTCCCTTCCACCCTCCCTATCCCACCTCTCTAGGTGGACACAAAGCACTGAGCGGATCTCCCTCTGCTATGCGGCTGCTTCCCACTAGCTATCTATTTTACATTTGGTAGTGTATATAGAGTTTTTTTTAAAGAGTACAGAGGAGAAATGATTGGAGGTAGCCACGTGTATGTAAAAAAGTGGATTATTAAAGAGTACTTGTCCTTGATGAGTGTTTATAAGAAATGAAAAGTGAGGCTTAATTCACAGGCTTCTGACTTGGGCAAATGGATATAGCTTGAGATAAATAACATTGTTTCAGGGGGAAATCTTAATTCAATTTTGAACATGTTGAATTTGAAGTATCTCTAAAACATCCAGGAGAAATGAAAAGCAGGCAGCTATACATGTGGAGCCAGTATAGAGATAAAGATGTGTGAGTCCACAGCATACAGCTTATAATTAAAGCCATAAAAGCCAGTAGACTCACATGACTGAATTTATTTGAGGAAGAAGAGCTTAGAGTAAACATCAAGGAATACTAATATTTTAATAATAGTTAACATAAGTAGAACATGCAGATACCACTGAAGACAAGACAGTGGTAGTAAGAAAACCAGGAAAGTGAGGAAACTTTGAAAGGCAGAAATGATGGACTCAATTAAGGTCCAAGAAGTTAAGCTAATTAATGTCAAATGGCAGGGACTGTTAATGCTGGAGGCTAAGTCCAGATAGGAGTGGATGAATAAGTGGACTATGATCTGAAATGTGGGTAACTGGCTAACAAGACAGTTGGGTGGGAAGAGGGAAATATTTTCATTAACTTGTAAGTATAAAGTAGAAATTTCACTCAGATTTTCGCTGAGGGAGTATAAATGAATGGTAGGGTTGAGAACTCAGGTTTGTACAATCAGAGAAATAAAATTGGCATTGGCAACTCTTGGCATTACTGCTACATTATTTTTGGCATAACACAATGTGCTGTGTATATGTATTACTGCATGATCTTTCCTAATTCTAGCAAACGGATTTTCAGTGTCATATTTAGCAGGTGCTACTATGAACTGATGGAACAATCATTGTAGTTTTTGTTGTTGGTTTGTTTATTTTGGTGAGGGCCTCTTTTTTGTTTTGATCAACCAATATTTTATTGGTCTTTTGTTTATTTTTTATACAGCAGGTTCTTATTAGTTATCTATTTTACACATATTAGTGTATACGTGTCAATCCCAATCTCCCAATTCATCCCACCACCACCACCACCCCCACTTCTCTACATCTGCATTTCTGTTTCTGCCTTGCAAACCAGTTCATCTGTACCATTTTTCTAGATTCCACATATATGCGTTAATATATGATACTTGTTTTTCTCTTTCTTACTTCACTCTGTATGACCATCTCTAGGTCCATCCACGTCTCTACAAATGACCCAATTTCGTTCCTTTTTATGGCTGAGTAATACTCTACTGTATATATGTACCACATCTTTATTGGGAGGGCCTCTTGAGCTACAGCAGTTTTATGATACAGATATATGGGACAAGGTAAAAGTAGCTTAGAAATACAATAGCCTCATATATATATATATATGTGTGTATATATATATAAACAGTCCTTTGGTATTATGAATGTTGTTCTTAAAAAGCTCATGTTTGCTGCCATGGACTGGAGAGAGCTAGTTTTGGCTAACCTCACTCAACATTTTTTTTTTTTGGCGGTACACGGGCCTCTCACTGTTGTGGCCTCTCCCATTGTGGAGCACAGGCTCCGGACGTGCAGGCTCAGTGGCCATGGCTCATGGGCCCAGCTGCTCCACGGCATGTGGGATCTTCCCGGACTGGGGCACGAACCTGTGTTTCCCCTGCATTGGCAGGCGGACTCTCAACCACTGCTCCACCAGGGAAGCCCCTCATTCAACATTTTTAGTAAACTTGGTTAACTATTGATGATGTTTGTTAGAAAAAATTTTCAAACAATTATTTTTTTTGGGGGGGGGACAGTTAAAGACAGGGAGGTTCAGTTGGAATTTTAATTTTCACTGGAATTTTTAATGGTGTATGAATCTTCTGTTTTCAAGGATTTACAATAGAGTGTAATATTTCATAATGTTCTGATAAGAATAAGATAAATTGAAGAGAAGAGATTCATAAAAATTTAAGTAACTTTAGTTAACAAATGCCACAGATATCTGAGCTAGATGGAAAAAGAAAACTCTGTGAGAGAATAAATTTTAATACTACTTCTAAGGGCACTTTATTAAGGTCCCTCTTAATTACCTAAATGAAGACTTGTGCAGTATTTTATATAGTTGCCTCAAAAACAAAGTATGCCCTTTCAATTATCATGGTAAAATTAAATGTATAAAATATATATTCTCAACAAAAGAAAGCCATGACTGAACTGTTCCAATTATTCTTTTAATTTTTTTTATTTTTAGTGGAACATTTTATTTAATTAATTTATTTTTTAACATCTTTATTGGAGTATAATTGCTTTACAATGGTGTGTTAGTTTCTGCTTTATAACAAAGTGAATCAGTTATACATATACATATGTTCCCATATCTCTTCCCTCTTGCATATCCCTCCCTCCCACCCTCCCTATCCCACCCCTCCAGGCGGTCACAAAGCACCCAGCTGATATCCCTGTGCGATGCGGCTGCTTCCCACTAGCTATCTACCTTACGTTTGGTAGTGTATATATGTCCATGCCTCTCTCTTGCTTTGTCACAGCTCACCCTTCCTCCTCCCCGTATCCTCAAGTACGTTCTCCAGTAGGTCTGTGTCTTTATTCCTGTCTTACCCCTAGGTTCTTCATGACATTTTTTTTCCCTTAAATTCCATATATATGTGTTAGCATATGGTATTTGTCTCTCTCTTTCTGACTTACTTCACTCTGTATGATAGACTCTAGGTCTATCCACATTACAAATAGCTCAATTTCGTTTCTTTTTATGGCTGAGTAATATTCCATTGTATATATGTGCCACATCGTCTTTATCCATTCATCCGATGATAGGCTCTTAGGTTGTTTCCATCTCCAGGCTATTGTAAATAGAGCTGCAATGAACATTTTGGTACATGACTGTTTTTGAATTTTGGTTTTCTCAGGGTATATGCCCAGTAGTGGGATTGCTGGGTCATATGGTAGTTCTATTTGTAGTTTTTTAAGGAACCTCCAGACTGTTCTCCATAGTGGCTGAACCAATTCACATTCCCACCAGCACTGCAAGAGTGTTCCCTTTTCTCCACACCCTCTCCAGCATTTATTGTTTCTAGATTTTTTGATGATGGCCATTCTGACTGGTGTGAGATGATATCTCATTGTAGTTTTGATTTGCATTTCTCTAATGATTAATGATGTTGAGCATTCTTTCATGTGTTTGTTGGCAGTCTGTATATCTTCTTTGGAGAAATGTCTATTTAGGTCTTCTGTCCATTTTTGGATTGGGTTTTTTTTTGTTGTTGTTATTGAGCTGCATGAGCTGCTTATAAATTTTGGAGATTAATCCTTTGTCAGTTGCTTCATTTGCAAATATTTTCTCCCATTCTGAGGGTTGTCTTTTGGTCTTGTTTATGGTTTCCTTTGCTGTGCAAAAGATTTTAAGTTTCATTAGATCCCGTTTGTTTATTTTTGTTTTAATTTCCATTTCTCTAGGAGGTGGGTCAAAAAGGATCTTGCTGTGATTTATGTCATAGAGTGTCTGCCTATGTTTTCCTCTAAGAGTTTGATAGTGTCTGGCCTTACATTTAGGTCTTTAATCCATTTTGAGCTTATTTTTGTGTATGGTGTTAGGGAGTGATCTAATTTCATACTTTTACATGTACCTGTCCAGTTTTCCCAGCACCACTTATTGAAGAGGCTGTCCTTTCTCCACTGTACATCCCTGCCACCTTTATCAAAGATAAGGTGACCATATGTGCGTGGGTTTATCTATGGGCTTTCTATCCTGTTCCATTGATCTATCTTTCTGTTTTTGTGCCAGTACCATACTGTCTTGATTACTGTAGCTTTGTAGTATAGTCTTTAGTCAGGGAGCCTGATTCCTCCAGCTCCGTTTTTTGTTCTCAAGATTGCTTTGGCTATTCGGGGTCTTTTGTGTTTCCATACAAATTGTGAAATTTTTTGTTCTAGTTCTGTGAAAAATGCCATTGGTAGTTTGATAGGGATTGCATTGAATCTATAGATTGCTTTGGGTATCAATTATTTTTTAAAAGTTATTCTATGTGATTGAAATTTCAAGTGTCTGAATTCCTTGCAGAATATCAATTTTTTATTTTCAAACCTATCTAAGTACATTTTTGTGAACAACAACGACTGTCTAACCTTTGTTACGTCGCCATACTGATGTTGAAATGATGCTTTTGCCCAAAGAGCCATATTATAATGAGTCTTTGACACTCAAGAATATCTCCAGAACTGAGTACACATTCATAAAGATATTCCGATTACTGTCATGATTCAAGAAGTTAGAAAATGTCTATATTTTGGTGCTGTCATACTATACATGAGATGTTTTGAAATGTTTTTCTAAAATAAATATACATCTGTATTCATAATTATATCATCAGTATATAATGATGCAGTCTATGTTTAAAACTTGGGAAAACGTGGGAAAGCTAAACTCCTGCAGTGCAGCTGATGCTTTTGCCTCTATTATCCCCAGTCACTAATGCATTACTGTCACTGAAACTTTTCAGTATAAACGATTCACTCTTTAGTCCAATCACATTGCATTTTTGTTGCATTAAAATTCAGAATGGTGGGTTTCCTTTTCTCCACACCCTGTCCAGCATTTATTACTTGTAGACTTTGATGACGGCTATTCTGATGTGTGTAAGGTGATAACTAATTGTAGTTTTGATTTATGTTTCTTTAATAATTAGCGATGTTGAGCACCTTTTCACATATCTATTGGCCATCTGTATGTCTTCTTTGGAGAAGTATCTATTTAGATCTTCTGCCCATTTTTTGATTGGGTTGTTGGTTTTTTTGGTATTGAGCTGTATGAGCTGTTGTATATTTTGTAGATTAATCCGTTGTCAGTCACATCATTTGCACATATTTCCTCCCATTCCATAGGTTGTCTTTTCATTTTGTTTATGGTTTCTTTTGCTATGCAAAACTTTTTTTTTTTTTTTGTGGTACACAGGCCTCTCACTGCTGTGGCCTCTTCCATTGCAGAGCACAGGCTTCGGACATGCAGGCTCAGCTGCCGTGGCTCACGGGCCCAGCCACTCCGTGGCATGTGGGACCTTCCCGGACCCGGGCACGAACCTGTGTCCCCTGCATCGACAGGCAGACTCTCAACCACTGCGCCACCAGGGAAGCCCACTATGCAAAACTTTTAAGTTTAATGAGGTCCCATTTGTTTATTTTTGCTTTTGCTTCCATTTCTCTAGGGGACAGATCCAAAAGCATATGGCTGTGATTTATATCAAAGAGTGTTCTGCCTGTGTTTTCCTCTCGGAGTTTTATAGTATCCAGTCTTACACTTAGAGCTCTAATCCATTTTGAGTTTATTTTTGTATATGGTGTTAGAGAATGTTCTAAATTTCATGTTTTTACATGTAGTTGTCCAGATTTCCCAGCACCACTTATTGAAGAGGATGTCTTTTCTCTGTTGTATATTCTTGCCTTCTTTGTCACAGATTAATTGACCATAAGTGGATGGGTTTATTTCTGGGCTCTCTATCCTCTTCCATTTTTCTATGTGTCTGTTTTTGTGCCAGTATCATACTGTTTTGATTACTGTAGCTTTGTAGTATAGTCTTAAGTAAGGGAGCAGGATTCTTCCAGCTCTGTTTTTCTTTCTCAATATTGTTTTGGCTTTTTTGGGATCGTTTTTGTTTCCATACAAGTTTAAATTTTTTTTGTTCCTGTTCTGTGAAAAATAGCATAGGTAATTTCAAAGGAATTTCATTGAATCTGTAGATTGCCTTGCATAGTATGGTCATTTTAACAATATTGATTCTTCCAATCCAAGAAGATGGTATATCTTTCCCTGTGTTTGTGTGGTCTTCAATTTCTTTCATCTTATTGTTTTTGGAGTACAGGTATTTTGCCTCCTTAGATAGGTTTATTTCTAGGTATTTTATTCCTTTTGATGTGATGGTAAATGGGATTGTCTCCTTAATTTCTCTTTTTGATATTTCACTGTTGGTCTATAGAAATGCAACAGATTTCTGTGTATTTTGTATTCTACAGCTTTACCAAATTCATTGATGAGATCTAGTAATTTTCTGGTGGCATCTTTAGGATTTTCTATGTACAGTGTCATGTCATTTGCAAACAGTGACAGTTTTACTTCTTCCTTTCCAATTTGGATTCCTTTTATTTCCTTTTCTTCTCTTGTTTCTGTGGCTATGACTTCAAAACTGTGTTGAATAAAAGTGGCAAGAATGGGCATTCTTGTCTTTTTCCTTATCTTAGATGGAATGTTTTCAGCTTTTCACCATTGAGTATGATGTTAGCTGTAGGTTTGTTATATATGGCCTTCATTATGTTGAGGTATGTTCCCTCTGTGCCCACTTTCTGGAGCATTTTTGTCATATATGGATGTTGAATTTTATCAAAAGCTTTTTCTGCATCTATTGAGATGATCATATGGTTTTCATTCTTCAGTTTGTTAATGGAGACCTGCCTACACCGTTGGTGGGAATGTAAATTCGTACAGCCATTATGGAGAACAGTATGGAGGTTCCTTAAAAAACTAAAAATAGAGCTACCATATGACCCAGCAATCCCACTATTGGGCATATACCCAGAGGAGACCATAATTCAAAAAGACACATGCACCCTAATGTTCATTGCAGCACTCTTTACAATAGCCAGATCATGGAGGCAACCTAAATGCCCATCGACAGACGAATGGATAAAGAAGCTGTGGTACATATATACAATGGAATATTACTCAGCCATAAAAAGGAACGAAATTGGGTCATTTGTTGAGATGTGGATGGATCTAGAGACTGTCATACAGAGTGAAGTAAGCCAGAAAGAGAAAAACAACTGTCGTATATTAACACATGTATGTGGAACCTAGAAAAATGGTACAGATGAACCGGTTTGCAGGGCAGAAGTTGAGACACAGATGTAGAGAACAAACATGGACACCAACGGGGGAAAGCCACAGGGGGTGGGGATGGTGGTGTGATGAATTTGGCAATTGGGATTGACATGTATACACTGATGTGTATAAAATTGATGACTAATAACCTGCTGTATAAAAAAATAAATAAAATTAAATTAAAAAAAAAAGTCCCTCCAGAAAAAAAAAAGTAGAGGCTAAAGGTTTAAAGCCCAAAAGAATATCTGTATAATCTAGGATTTATAAAATATTTATTGAGAGGATACACAAATTATGAAACAAAAGGAAATTTGGATTATTTGGACTTCATCAAAATTAACCTAACTTCTCATAAATATACACTATTCAAAAAGTGAAATAACAAGTCCCAGGTTGAGAGAAAAGTGTTGCAATGTATATAATTCTGAAAGGACTTGAGTTTAGAATATATGAAGTGTACCTACAAATCAGTCATATAGAGAAAAACAACTCAATTTTAAAATGACCAAAGACACTGACAGTTCTCAAAAGATATATATATATATATATATATATTCCAATGGCCAATACACACATGAAAAGTTCAGCATCATTAGTTATCAAGAGAGTGCAAATTAAAATCAACAAAAGATATGACTTCATACCTACTAGATTGTCTAAGATTAAAAAGTGACAACCGCAAATATTGGCAAGGATGTGGAAGGACTGCAACTCTCATATATTGCAAAACGTACTGTAAAATAATACTATTATATTTAGAAAACTTAGTTTCTTGTACAGTTCAACATAATACTGCATGACCCAGCATTTCTACTCATAGGTACTTCCCAAGAGACAAAAACAACAAAGCATCTGTCCACAAAGACTTGCACCTGAATGTTCATAGCAACCTTAATTAATTCTAATAGTCCCAAACTGAAACATGCCAAGTATCCATCAAAAGACAAAAAAGTTAGCAAATTGTGGTATATTCATAAAATAGAATACTTCTCAGCAATAAAAAAAGAACAAACTACTGATACAAACAGGATAGATAATCTCAAAAATATCATATTATAAAATTCTATCTGGCATGCAACTATAGGCAAATCTATGGTTATAGAAGTCAGAACAGTAGTTGCCTAAGGAAGAGGGAGCTGGTGGTTGACCAAAAGTGGGGAATTAAGAACTTTCCTAGGTACTGCAAGTGTATCTTGATTGGGACATTAGTTTCAGGGGTGTATACATGTATTTAAATTCATCAAATTGCCCACTTAGTATCTGAACATTTTATCTGATGTAAATTGTTCTTCCTTAATTAAGTAACTTAGATTATCATTGTGCTTAACCACATTAATAATCTAAAAGAGAAAATTATATGATTATCTCAATGGTTGAAGAAAAAATCATAATCAAATTTAATATCAATTTATGATAATCAGTTTTTAGTACATTAGGAGTAGAGTGACACTTCTTTTATCTAATGAGTTGACAATACGCATAATACTTAATGAAGTTTGGAAAAGTTCGAGACTGAGAAATGATCACCATTTCTAGTTCATGCTGCACTATAGTGTCTTAGCCAGTATAGTCTGGCAAAGAAAAAAAATGAACAAATGTATAAAAAATGAAGAGTAAGGAATAAACTCAATTGTGGACAACACAATTGTGTATTTAGAAAATTTAAAAAGCTATCCCCAGCTGACGTTTTTAGGATCAATAAGAGAGTTTAGCATGTTACTGAGCACAATGCCAATATAAAAAAGTTACATTGTTATATTCCAGCCACAAATGTTTTGAAAACAAAATTAAAAGTAACATTTAAATAATATTTAAATACCAAATATTAGAAATAAATATAACAAAAATTTACAAGACTTTTATCCATAAACTTATGGATGAGTACTAAAGGGAACTGTATAAGAATTAGGTAAATAAAAGAATATACAATATTCATGATTTGACAGACTTAATGTTGTTTACAGATGCCTTTATCCCAAATTATTTTGTATATTTAGCACAATTTAAAATATGTTTGTGTTATATGATGTTTGATGCTAAAAAGTACATGAAATTCAACGTGGCAAGAATTGTCAAGACACACTTGAAGAACAGGATGAGAACCTTGGCTATACTAGATAGTAAAATTTATTATAAATTGACAGTTATTATGACAGAATTGATTTGGCCAAGGTAAAAAACATAAACATCAGGAAGCAGTGGTTCTCAACTAGGTGCAGTTTTGACCCTCTAGGACATTTTGCAATGTGTGAAAACATTTTGAATGTCTGGGTTGGAGGATGGGAGGAAGAGTGGGTAGATTGGCTGGGATCTAATGGGTAAAGGCCAGAAATGCTGCTAAACATCCTAAAATTCACACACAATTCTCTCGAAATAAATAATTTTCCAGTCTAAAATGAATATTGCAGCTTTTGAGAACTGTAGAGTATTTAGAAGTGGAACCATGCATATTAGGATTATTAGCTAATATCAAAGGTGGAAATGAAGAATACTAGAAAAAATGATATTTCCAGTAAATGATACTGGGACAATTAGAAATTCAAGTTGATGAAAACTTGACCCTAACTCATACCTTATACCACAATTAAATCAAGATGGCTTGTAAAACTAAATGTGAAATAATAGAGATTTTAGAAGATAAAGCATGAGGGAATCTTTATAACCTTGGGGCAGAGAAAGACTTTATATACAGGAAACTAAAATCCTAATTATAGGTGAAAGGACTGCAAATGTGGCTACATGAAAAGTAAGAAGTTTTGTTTATCCAACGACATAGCTTGTTGAAAAGCAAATTGGCACAGCCTCTGGGGGGGAAGAAGATAAGAGGAGAAATGCTGGGGGCAGAGGGACATCAAGTGCCAATGTTCTGGTGTGGGAGAATGCTTGATGGATTTGAAGAACAGTAAGAAGGCTGGCTGAAGAGGGTTAGAAGAGTAGTAGGAGTAATAGACAATGAGATTAGAAAATTTATAATAAACCAGATTAAAGTAGCCAGTTTTAGGCTATTTTGTAAGGATTTTGTTCTGAAAGAGGAGGACTGAGGCTTTACCATTGGATTTAGCACCCTGTAGTTCATTGAACCATTAGAGATGTTTACAGTGGGTGTGGTGGGGGTGGTGTCTACTTGTGTGGGAGAGGGGAGAATAGGGATGTTGCAAAAACCTGATTGGAGATTCAAAAAGGAATGTAAAAAATTAAGACAGTGATGATTAATAACTCTTCTGAGAATTTTTCATATAAGAGAAGTAGATAAATAGGATCCTAGGGCTTCCCTGGTGGCGCAGTGGTTGAAAGTCAGCCTGCCGACGCAGGGGACACGGGTTCGTGCCCTGGTCCGGGAAGATCCCACATGCCACGGAGCGGCTGGGCCTGTGTGCCACGGCCGCTGAGCCTGCGCGTCCGGAGCCTGTGCTCCGCAACAGGAGAGGCCACAACAGTGAGAGGCCCACGTACCGCAAAAAAAAAAAAAAAAAAAAAATAGGATCCTAGCTTAAGGGGTGGTAGAAGGGATTTTTTTTTTTTTTCAGTAGGCAAAGTTAATGGGCCAATCAGCATGGTTTTGGTTGTCTGTCCACATTCAGCTGCAAAGGTAAATAAGCTGGGAAAATAAAGTTAGAATTAATAATGTTTTTCATTTAGTCAGGTACTTAAAATGAACCAAGAAAGATGCAAGATATTTTAGGATATATATATATATATATATATATATATATATATATATTTTTTTTTTTTTTTTGCGGTATGCGGGCCTCTCACTGTTGTGGCCTCTCCCGTTGCGGAGCACAGGCTCCGGACACGCAGGCTCAGCGGCCGTGGCTCAGGGGCCCAGCCGCTCCGCGGCATGTGGTATCTTCCCGGACCGGGGCACGAGCCCGTGTGCCCTGCATCGGCAGGCAGACTCCCAACCACTGCGCCACCAGGGAGGCCCTGATATTTTAGGATATATGAAAAAAGTTTCCTTAAGTCTTTAAGAGACACTGAAAAAGTGGTCAATAGATTATGGGTCCCAGTAGGGTCGAAATAGTCCTGATATGGAGGTATTGGATATCAGCTGAAAAGAAAAGAAGTGGTGATTTGAGATGCTTGAAACTGAGATTTTAGTGGTGTCACAGTTATTAGCAATGACAAACTCTTTTGTATGATGATAGAGAATGGACATATGAGATATGTGTGAAGACAAGATCACTGCAAGAGAAGAAAAATTATGCTTTATCATTTTATGTTAGGGTCATTTATGAGTGTCCTGAAATGACTAAAACGGTGATAGGAATAGCATTGAGTTAGTAACAATGAATCAGTAACTAAAATCTTTGAATATCTCAAATGAATCACAGACTTAGAGTAAAATACAAAGCTATAACATTCCTAGAAAATAATATAAGAAAAAAAATAGATGACATTGGGTGTGGCAATGACTTTTTAGATACAACACCAAAGACATGGTCCATGAAAGAAATAATTGATGAACTGAATTTTATGAAAATTAAAAACTTCTCTACAAAAGACAATGTAAAGAAAATGAGGAGACAAGCACAGATTGGGAGAAAATGTTTGCAAAAGACACATCTGATAAGGGACTGTATTATAAATCATACTAAGAATATTTAAAATTCAGTAAACTAGGAATAGAGGAAAATCTTGCAACTTGATAAAGACTCATATACACTCTAGCTTTCACAATATTCAACACTATCCAATTCTTTTTCAGAAGTACAACTTCACTGGTAAAATTAAAAAGCTGAGTGGCTACTATTTACTATTTCCTATTTGATGTGAATTAAACCGTAAAGGAATTGTAACACAAGTGACAGTTTTACACAGAATAAACCTTGATGTTAAAGAAAACAATATATATGGAATTTACTTAGGTGGTTATAGTGATTAAGGTTAAGGCCCTCTATATGCATTACACACTCTGTCTAGTGACATACGTTTGAAGACACAGTAATATAATGAATCAATCAGATCCTACATTTCAGCTCAGCTGGTGGAAAGATAATAATAAAATTTGTGGAACAGAATTGTTCTATTGATCTCTCCTAAATCTAATCTCCTTTGTGGTATCTACCGATCACTAGGTTTCTACCCCTACAGGACTCTTGCCCTAAAGCAGTGACAGCTGGGGTTGCTATTATATCAAGAATGTTTTCATTAAGCCCTGTCATCCATTATTTGAATACAGTCATCACATGGCAGCAAGCGCTTCTCATGAGTCTGACCATTCTATAATAGCATAAATGAATACACACACACAAACACACCCACATACAAACACACACGTATTTTCTAGTCTAGGCTTATTAACATGGAAAGTGATTGGGGCTGAATCAGATAAAAAAATCTTAATTTCCCCCTCTCTCTCTATCAATTAAATTAGAATAGCAGGAGTCAGAACATGGAAATGTGGGTGCTTTCTTACTTTGTAGTAAAAAACAATAGTCGTATTCAAGACATTGAATATCATTTTTAAAAGGAAGTAGAAGCTCATTTCAGTGACAGTATGACCTTCAGTAATGTCCAAACTCCCGCTGCCTCTAAAATGGCTTTTATGTTTCAAGGGTATCTTTTCTGTCTTCAGCCAAGATTTTAAAATACAGAGGTGAGGTCAGGTGTCTCGTAGAAAGATAGATTCAGGGAAGACAGATCCAAGAAGGAATAATAATTCCAGTTAGTGATTTTGAAGAGTAAAAACTAAGCAAACTATTTGCGTGTTAAGTCAGTGTGGAAATATAATTTCTGCATTCTTTTTAATAAAAGGAACTAGTAATTTGAATTAGTGGAAAGTAAAACTGTTATTTAGTTATATACGTATATGTTATTTGTAATAAATATAGATAAAAGTTGATAATGTGGTATATTCCCCATTGAAAATCACCTACCATTTTAATGAGGCCTGGGAAAAATCCAGTATTTTGAAGGAATGAATAGGAAGAATTTCAGTTAAAGATGATATTAGTATTCTTGAAATTTTTGAAAATTTAAAAACATTTAAAAACTTTTCCTTACCTCTTTCGTGTCTAGCTATAAAAGGTGCAATAAATATGTTGAAAAGGAGCTAATGACATCCCAGTATTTAACATTATCATTTTTAAGACTTCTATGAACTACAATTAGATAATTACTGCTAATTAGTATATAAGGATAGCAGAATTACTAGAGTGTATAAGAGAGTCAGCAATATGTTGAATGTATTCATCCAGGGATCAGTGGGGCTGACATTTTCTTTGCTTTTTTTGTTAACACTGAATAAAGACTTGCTCTTGGTCTTTTTTAACTCCAAATGTGATTTTGCTTACAATTTTCATTAGTTTATATTTTACACTATTCATATTTATGTCTTTGATATATTGCTCTTTCTTATGTATAGCTCAAGGGACTTTAACATATTATTCATGGAGAACTGAAATCTAAAACCAAAATTGCAAACTGAACTGTGAGGAATTTTTACATTTTGAAAGTTCTTTTTTACTCTTAAATATTGAATCTATTTTTGAATAATTTCTTATAAGAAGAATAATGCTTAAAATCACAAATCCTTTCTAAGGATATGACCATTACATTGACTATGTCATCATCTCAAATGTAAGGGTAGCCTGGTTTATGTGTAAAAAGTAGAATGAAGGTAAATTAGGTCCATCCAGATATAGCAATGGACAAAAAGTTAAAGATGAAGAAAGGTCTATGCTAGTAACATTAAACTGTTAAAAAAAAAGAAATTAAAATCTCAAGTAGTCTGTTACATATTCTTTTAAAAATATAATGCTAGTTAAATTCATTTTAAAAAAGGAGCTAATCAATACCAAAAAAACAACCCAATCCAAAAATTGGCAGAAGACCTAAATAGACATTTCTCCAAAGAAGATATACAGCTGACCAACAAATACATGAAAGGATGCTCAACATCACTAATCATTAGAGAAATGCAAATCAAAACTACAATGAGGTATCACCTCACACCAGAATGGCCATCATCAGAAAATCTAGAAACAATAAATGCTGGAGAGGGTGTGGAGAAAAGGGAACCCTCTTGCACTGTTGGTGGGAATGTAAATTGATACAGCCACTATGGAGAACAGCATGGAGGTTCCTTCAAAAACTAAAAATAGAACTACCATACAACCCAGTAATCCCACTACTGGGCGTACACCCTGAAAAAGCCATAATTCAAGGAGAGTCATGTACCACAATTTTCATTGCAGCTCAATTTACAATAGCCAGGACATGGAAGCAACCTAAGTGTTCATCGACAGATGAATGGGTAAAGAAGACGTGGCACATATATACAATGGAATATTACTCAGCCATAAAAAGAAACGAAATTGAGTTATTTGCAGTTAGGTGGATGGACCTAGAGTCTGTCATACAGAGTGAAGTCAGAAAGAGAAAAACAAAAATGTGTTAATACATGTGCATATTAATGTGTGTATGTGAAATCAAAAAAAAAAATGGTTCTGAAGAACCTAGGGGCAGGACAGGAATAAAGACACAGATGTAGAGAATGGACTTGAGGACACGGGGAGGGAGAAGGGTAAGCTGGGACGAAGTGAGAGAGTGGCATGGACATATATACACTACCAAATGTAAAATAGATAGCTAGTGGGAAGAAGCTGCATAGCACAGGGAGATCAGCTTGGTGCTTTGTGACCACCTAGAGGGGTGGGATAGGGAGTATGGGAGGGAGATGCAAGAGGGAGGAGATATAGGGATATATGTATATGTATACCTGATTCACTGTTAAAAAGCAGAAACTAACACACCATTGTAAAGCAATTATACTCCAATAAAGATGTTAAAAAAAGAAAAAAGGAGCTAAATGATACAAATGAATAGATTCTCATGGGCCCTGAATCACAACATTAACATTACTACTTTGTACTCTAAAATGTCAGGCATGTTCTTCTTTAGAGTTATCCTAGTAGATCTTTCTTCCTTGCTATTTATCCATAGCTACTAATACCAAATGAAATGTGATGCCTAAATGCATGGTGATAATAAGTATTAAGAAATTATTACTTGTACCATCCTCCTTTCATTCATTCTTTCAGTGAATGATGGACATCTTTATGATTCATTTCACTATAGGTCACCATAGGCTGGGTTCGATCCTTGGTCAGGGAACTAGATCCCACATGCCAAAGTGAAGATTCTGTGTGCCTTAAGTAAGACCCAGCACAGCCAAATAAATAAATAAAATATTTTTTTAAAAATAAAATGAAACAGGTGTTAGGAACTCACTTCCCTAAATGCAGAGCTCCCTGTACTAAGGTCTAGATTTCTTTATGTTTTCAAAATTCCTAAGGTGTTTGTCCTCTTTTTTAATCCTAAAAGGCTTATCTTATTCTTGCTAAACTTTTAGTTTATTTTTATTACAATGATAGGAAACAAGAAAAAAAGGGAGAATTTATAAAGATCCCACCAGAATTTCCTCCAGTCTCTAGCTCCATAGATTACAAATCTTAACAATTTGTTGTGCATCTTTCTGGACTGTTTCTATACAATAACAAAAGATGGATCTATGTATCTGAGCATACACATGTATAAATGTGCACCCATAAAATATGAATATACAATTACATATATGTATATGTGTGTATTATACATATATACACACACACAATTTTAAAAACAAATATAGGTTTACATTAGTCATATATATTTCCTTTTCTCTCCAATATCTTCATATCTTTTAATAAATAACAATCTGCCCATCTCTTTTTAGTTACATCCTATATCCTTTCCTTCTTAACTGAGCTCCTTGAAAGAGTAGTGCAAACCCCTGGTCTTCACTTCCCAGGTACCAATCACTTCTAGTGGCACTGTGCCTTGATAACATCACTCCACAGAAACTTCTCTTGAAAAAGACACTGATGGTCTCTTTATGGACAAATTTAATAAACATTTTCTGGTTTTTTATCTTGGTATAAATCTAAGCTATATTGCCTAATGAATGACTTATTTTTCCTTAGCTTTCATTTTGTTTTGTTTTCTGCTTCCATATCTTCCTTGACATTCTTCCCTTACTAGTATTTATTCTTAGTCTCTTTCATGAGTTTCTCATTTTGCTCTAATGACATTTAGGGTCTTCCATGAGTCTTTAATTCTTTCCTCTCAATATATTCTTCCTTTGAGTGATCTCATTCCCTCTCAGGGTTTACCCTACAATCATGCTAAATGATCCAGCCCTAACTTTCTAAGTATGGCCTATTCTGGAGCTAAAAATAATGCCAACTGCCCACTACTCCTGTGTCCTGTGGATTCGTCAAATCTGTCCTACCTCATATTGAGCTCATCATCTCTGTCTGTGACCCACCTCCACCCTCCTCCGCCCTGTGGTTTTCTTTGTATTCCATATGTTGCCAGTTAATAGTATTACCAAATTAAATTAGTTAGAAACCTGGAAGTTATCCCAAACTCTTACCTTTTCTAATCAGTCTAGTTCCTGACAATTTTACTTCCTAAATATTTTTTTCAGATATTTCACTCTTTTTTTATTACCATCAAAACAGAGTTTTGAGGAAAGAAATGAGAGGCCACTTCTAACTATGTACAAGTTGTCTTTGAATCTAATCATAAATTAAGGCATTGTAGGAAAAATAAATATGAAGATAGTCTTGAAAGGTTGGGGGGTCCAGTCAGATAGAGGAATAGGCATAGAGAGGGGAGGAAGTAGAAGTTATTACTGATAGGGCAGTTTCAGACCAAACAGAGGCTTATGAATGCCAAGCTGTGGAATTTGAATTTTATTTTAGGATACGGCTATCATTGAAGAATTATCAGTAGAAGAGTGACAGGATTAGAGTTATGTTTTAGGGTTATTAATCTGACCACATGCATTGTTTGGGCTGAAAGGCAAAAAAATCTGAAGGTGGCAAAACCAGGTCAGAGACTTTTGAATAAAAATATAACAAGTAAAAAAAGGTGTGAATTAGATTCCAAAGTGAATCAAAAGAAAGGTAATACATTGAAGGACTTTGTTGTACTTCTAATTTAAGCTGAAAGAGACTTTACCAAGAATAAAGTGCAAATTCCTTTGGTTAATTATTTATACATTTTTCTCATTATGTAGAATTATATTAAAATAAGGAGAGATTAATTAAACAGTAAAGTTTACATCTTCTAAAGTTGATTTAATAATTCTGCCTAATTCTTTATTTATTTGACAAAAGTATGTGAAAGAAAATACAGAAGTTTCAGATGACTTAGGAAAACAAATGGAAGTGTCAGCTTTCTGCGTGCGCCATTACATGCTCACCTAGAGTGGACAATGAACAAACTGACATCAGTCACCTTTGTTTGCCTTGTAAGATATACTTAAAGTATCCAAACACATTGGTTTCATTGCTGTAAATCCTGTTTAATAAAATTGATACTTCTCTTACCACACCTGCTATGTTCTGACAGTAAATAGTGCTATCTACTTAGTAAAATCAACGTTGTTGTAAGGCTTAGCAGATATTTTAGGGCACAGACACAAACCTTATAATGAGTGAGTTCAAGAATAAATTTTAACATCAGTTTGTCATTTTGTTCATTTAATTTTTTCTTCCTGATCTGTCTTGTAATTAAAGGGCCAGAGTGCAATGGTTTGAATATAGAGAGGCTTCTAAGATATATTTTGAAACAGATTATCTTCATAAAAGTGTCTTCCCATTAGATTTTGGAGTGTCCAGAGCAATAATTAACCCTAGCATTTTACATTTCTGTGACTGTTGATAGATCCTTTCATCACTCCTTAGAGGGAAAAGGCTAGAATTTGTTGTTTCTCTGAGACAGAAAAAGAAAAAATCTTTAAAGTGTGATAAAGTTTCCTATTATATCTTTAATCATAACTCTATGACCACTATGGATACCCAGAATTAATCATTTCACTTATGTCCAGAAATGGAAAAATAAAAGCAAGCTGATGCTTTTAATTATTACACGAACTATGTAGCAAGAAGAGCTTGGGATTCCAAATTAGATAAGCCAGATTCAATCCAGGTTCTGCCATTTACTGGTTATGTTAGCTCTGCTGGTGGCCTAACATCTCTGAACCTTATTTTTCTCATGTATGAAAAATTCACAGAATGTTGTGGGAATCAAATAAGTAGTGCATAGCACATAGCCTGGCCTGTTTCTAAAACATGTGGTTCAAGAGATTAGTGTTTAGCAAATTATCACATTCACTTAGTGATATTTTATCACTAATAATTTTGAGGAATTTAGTAAAAAATTATATATTTTATTGATTTATCAAATACCTATCACTTCTACTCTATGTCGTGCCTTTTCTAGGTACTAAGGATAAAGAAGTGAATAAAATAAATTCCCTGCTCTTCTAGAGCTTCTGTTCCAGTAAGTGTAAACCAAAAGTAAGGTGATAAACTAACAAATATATAATATTTCAGGTGGTAATATGTTTTATGAAGAAAGGTTAAGTAGGTTAAGGAGAGGGAGGAAGACGTAAACTGGAGGCAGGTATTAGTTTAGATAGAATTGTTAAGGAATGAAACTCAGATTAGTGAAAATTTAAGCAGAGACCTGAATGAAGCAAGCAGGAGGATTATTGGAGTTCCTTCCCCAGTGAAGGAAATGAGCTTAAAAATGGCACGGAGATGGGAAAAGTCTTGGCGTGTTAACTCTCACCAGAATTCTACTAGGTAATACATTACTTTACCCAGCAAGTCTTAAAGGTGTTAATTAAGAAGCAATGTATATGTGATATTGAGGTCAGAAAAGTGTTAATTTAAAGATGTAACCACATAGAAATTTTCTATATAAGGGGCTGAAGCACAGGATGAAATTGTCTATACACATCTCACACACAGCATATTTAAATTTAATGGTAAGTGAAGTTCATTAGAGTAAACTTAAGGATTTAAATGATGAAGTACTAAAGAATCTTAGAAGTAATGTTGAAGGAATTATTAACCTTGAAACTAATTAATTCAATTATGGAATATAATTCAAAATTCATCTGCTTTGAATTTCTTCCAATTTTTCATATATCATCTTCTCTGATAACTAGTATGTCTACCTTTTGTGGGTTTTTGTTTGTTTTTTTGCATGTGTTTTATTGTTTTGTTTTTGGTTTAAATAGTGGTGATATAATGACCTACGAGATGAAACCTGAAAAAACAAAACATAATTTGTTAGAGCTAAAGCAGCACCTTCCTGGACTCCCAATTTTTTTAAAAGCTTCTATTTCAGTCTTCTTTGTGTGTGTGTGAAAAGCTCTTATTTATAGAAGATACTACTACTTCAAATGTACATAAAACACTAGAATTAGGCCCCACTTAGTTAATACACAGTTATGTGCCTAACTTCTTTTTTTCTTCTTCCATTTTTTTTTTCTTTCAAATATAAGATCTCCATCTGGTTTTGAAAACAAATAAATCAAGTTTTTTCACTCTATAGGAATTAGGCTCATAGAAATAGTGCTTGCATTCTTGATTCCCAAATTTGAGGTTTTATGGTAGACATCATAATCTATTCCAGGGAGATACAGTAAGTTCCCGGTCTTAAAATTAGGAACTAAATTTGTATTCTTATTTTTGTTGCTAGCTAACTTGGTCATCTTGGCACAAGTAAAAACTTTTTGGACTTCACATTTTTGTGGAATATGCAGTGGTTGAATTAATTTCTAAAGTGTTCTATATCCTAACCATCTCAATTATATAGTATTTTAAAATATTCAGTTATTAAATGCTATATGAAATTCCATTGTTTTAACCATTACTTGTTTTAAATACTTTCAGAAACCCAAACATAATGTTGAATATCGTTTATACTTTGACATTCTCGGTTGCATATTCAGAGTAGACTATTAAAAAGTGTAAATATTTTAAACTTCTCCAAATTCACCTACTCACCAGCTGCTAGATTTCCTGCCTCCATATTTTATGATCTATTTTATTAGTTTGAATTTTTTATCTCTAGTTGTATTTTTTCTATACATTTATTTTGTCTTCTTTACTGTATTGTAAACTCTATGAAGATAAAATATATATCTATTGATTACATCCTTTGATTTTTAGCACAATATGCAAAGCAGTCATGTATAAATAAATACATTGACAGATTCTTTCTTAATCAAGGACAATGGATAATAGGAATGATTCTTAGACTAGTCTTACTATGACATTGATTTATTATTGTTGTCAAGTAAAAGGGCCATATACAGAAATCCAACCATAAAAACTAGTGATCAATTTCCTTAAGCATCTTACATTTGAATTCAATTTATGTCCTATTAAATTAAGGGGAAATAAGTCAGGTAATGTCATGTCATGTAAATGCCTGATCTCACTTTTATTTCCATAGCAACCTGATTTAATATAAATATCATGCAATAAAACTAGATTAAATCAAAGAAAAATGGTATTGGAGAGAAAAAAGGACTTTATCTAAAACTGCTACTCTGTCAATCTCTTCTTTCAAGTTTTCTCCAAAGTAAAAGTACCATTTCAAAGGATATATGGCATAAGAATACCTGCTCTTTGTTAGAGTAAGATTAAATTTACTCATTTAATTGTTTGTTTTTCTGCCACATTTCATTTAGATTCTAGGGTAAGAGTAAACAAAGTTCTTTGTTTCTCTAATATATATTTTAATATACATTTTTGTTTCGAAATTCTGTACTAGAAGCAGAGGCTGAATTCATATTAATCTTGACATGTTTATATTTTAAAATCTTTAATGAACAAATTTGCAAGAGTTATTAAACCTAAGAAAGAAGTAATTCTGTTTTATAGATATATATATATAGAGATAAATAGATAGATAGATTATCTCAGTAACAGTTTGGCAGTTGAAACTGATTTTAAATATAATTGTGTTCCAGATTGCCACTGCAGTTAAATGTTTAGGAAACTAAACTTTTGACCACTTTCTCTTTATGAGAAACAGAAACAACTGCTAGTATACATTCACACTCGCAGAGATCACTCAACCTTAGCAATAATAGAAAAGCAGTTTCAATTTAATCATTCTTTTTATACAAATGGGATGGAAAATTCTTGTAGATTATTGTTAGTGGACTACTAACTGGATATCTTCGCATGGCTTAAAACAGGTGCCAGAAATTGGGATTCATATTCTCTCTTCCTGGTACTTACAACTGATTCATTCTGTGGCTTAGGGTTTAAGCATATGTGAATTACTCTCCTTGTGAACTGGTTGGATGCCTATTATGTTTATCTCTTTAGTAAATGATCTTTTATTCATAGTAACTATTATAAATATTAACCCATTGCCTTAAAAGGATGTATAACCAAAAAATGTTGATTTAGCACCCACTAGTTACATTTTTATATTTGAGGCATTATGCTGTTTAATTATTAATTTAGTTGATCAGCTTATATACTAGTAATACCATGATAAATATAAAACACTTAAGTGATTATACTTAAAATTAAGCCTAGAATAAAATATGATTTTACAGATAGTAATGTGACAGCCCATTTCTTTAAATAGACATTTTGCAAATCTTATTATATTTCAGAAAACAGGATAGTTGGAAAATTAATCTAATTATGAACCTTTCTAACTCTATAGATTATGGTTTCATGTATATTTATCTCCTATTCTTTCCAACTTCTCCGACCTTCCACTTTTCTCTAACGTAGTTTATTAATGGCAAAGAGTATGGGACAATGAACTAAAGATAGAGTGAAGAAATTAAGAGAGATAGAATATGTTATTACATGAAAAATAGTTGGATTCTTTTGGGGGTACATTAACTCATTCCATTAAGATTTTATTCTGAGTCATCCTCAGAATACTGGTTCTCTGTGTCTTATATTCTTCTTCATCAAAATGGCGATAGGAATATTTTCTCACTGGGTAATTATAAAGATTAGATAATTCATGAGAAGTTCTAAAAATGCTTCTTTAATTAATTTTCTTTTATTTATTAATCCTTCTTATTAAGTCTTAGTCATCCTGCTCTCAAATCCCATATTTTGCACATTAATATTTTGCCTTTCAATACATGAGCCTTAGTGCAGGTAACCCCAAATAGCAAGTATTTCCAAAGAAGCAACCATATTGAATTCTTGTGACTTAAGGAAGCTTCCTATAGTTGCTGACATTAATTGCAGGAAATAACTATGTACTACATAAGCGTGTCAAAAAGACAAAGTTCTGGGCTTGCCTAGTGGCGCAGTGGTTGAGGGTCCGCCGGCCGATGCAGGCGACATGGGTTCATGCCCCGGTCCAGGAAGATCCCGCGTGCCGCGGAGCGGCTGGGCCCGTGAGCCATGGCCGCTGAGCCTGCGCGGCCGGAGCCTGTGCTCCGTGGCGGGAGGGGCCCCAGCGGTGAGAGGCCCGCATACAGCGAAAAAAAAAAAAAGACAAAGTTCTGATGTGGGAAGAAACTGAAAAATCCAGTAACATTTGTAAACAAAACTGAGTGAAAAGAGTTAAAAACCAACTTAAAAATCAGTTTGTTTCAAAAAAACTGACTGTTGGAGGTAATGATCATTGTTTTGTATTTCAGAAGCATTGAGTTTAGAAAACAATGTATGCTAATGGTTTTGTACATTTGTCTTTTCTCATATATATTTTAAATAATCAGTAATTGATTTTGGAATAATGATTCAGGTAAATTTCTGGTTGGAAAGAAAAGAGATGACTGAGCATCAAGTGTGATTTTCTATGGCTAATAACATACACATACTGCTATTAGGTGGGGCTTTCCCCTCCCATTTTAACATATGCCTTTTAGGTTTTTATGTTTTCTATAATGATTTCTCACTCAAGGATATCCTTGATATCCTTTTTATTCTTTTTTCATCTGTATTAAAGAAAGAGTTATGTGGAAATACATACTGTATATCCCTTTTGTTCATACCTCTAGACATGACCTTAGATTCCCTATGCCTTGTGTGGAACAATTTTTGTAAGCTCAAGTTTCCATTCAATTACATGACATCTCTATACTGATTCCATGTCTATTCCTATACTCTGTAAGCTGAAGCTTGCTTCTTCCTGATATATTTCCACCATCATTGTTAGCAACTTAATATCATATCCTCATGAACTAACTATAATGCTTGCCTAGGTAAATCCCCTTCAGTCCTTCCTGAAAAAGCTGTCATTGCAATTTACACTTTTTATTCTTGTCTGCTTCCTCGATTTAATAGTGATTATGATGATGATGATGATAACGATGATTGGAATATCTACTTCTTATTTGGTGTTTGTCAGTTCTAAGTGCTTTATACATATTAACACATTTATATTTACAATAAGTCCATGAAGTCTGTACTGTTATCATCCTTATCTTATAGATAAGGAAACTGAGCCATAGACTGCCTAAGCAACTTGCCCATGGTGACAAAGAAGCAAAGTTGGAAAAAAAAATAACATCTGAAGTAACTCATTAAAAGTCTATGAGTATATAATTTCTGAAAGCCTGACTATGGTCTGCATTAGTCTTTTCATGCCATGGGCTTATTGCCACTTTGTATAGCAAACATTTTGTAGTACTCCTATCACTATCTTGAAATATTATTTATGCAAGTATAAACTATCTGTATATGTGGTTTAAATAAAATTGATATATTGCCCTAATTATAAAGAAAAATAAAAGGAAATTAATTTACAATAAAAAGTTGTATTTTAAGTTTTAAATGTTTGGGCTCGACTACACTAAAATATTTAAATAAGTAAATCTGGTTCTTGTCTATACGTAGAATCAACATGAGTTAGGTATATTGTATTGCAGATCTGTATAGCATACAGGGGTGTTCCATTGGTGACCTGATTTTCCAAAATGATGCTCTTGGTAAAATTTTGAATGAAATAAAGTAAAATTCTTCTAGTGATTTACACAGTAATTACATTGATGGAAAATTCAGCATATACAGTTGTCCCTCAGTATCTGTGGGGGATTGGTTCCAGTCCCGCTATGGATACCAAAATTCTCAGATGCTCAAGTCTCATAGTTGGCCCTCCATATCCATGGTTCCACATCCACAGATACAACCAACCATGAATCATGTAGTACTGTATGTATTTATTGAACAAAACACACATGTAAATGCACCAGCAGAGTGAAACACGTGTTGTTCAATGGTCAACTGTTCTGTGCAAAAAAGCCTTTTTGTTTACATTAAATGTTTAGGTTAGGTTCTATGCTTGGATGTTTATATACATGTTTTTTACTTCATGAATGCCTGGTTGAATATTCAAAGGTTAAGAAAGATATAGTATAAATCTTTCTTGGGTGGTAGGGACCCATAGATTTTAGGTAATCCAACATCTTTGACTCCTCATAAAGTGTCAGCTTCAATACTCCCAATTAGTCCCAGAATTTTATAGTACACCAGGTCTAGGGCATGATACGACACCTGTTGAGAACATCTGAATTAGGTAATTTCTGACAATTCAACAATTTGATACTATTTATATTTTTATAAGAAAAATCTCATGTTTTTCTTTTCTTTCTGAGTTAGGAAAAATACTAAGCACACAAACCTTTAGGTCAAAAGTACATCCCTTTTATATAATTCTGACGACTTAGAAAATGAATTCCTTTTTGTATCTTTAAAAGCATAACACTTACTGAAGGAAGAAGGAGTGGTCAAGAATTTTTTGTGTATTTATTTGAAGCCAGTCTTTCAAATGCTAAAGTTGAGCACTGTTGATTTGAAATGGCGTTTGATCTTTTTAGTCCCAGTCTTCACCTTTGCCTGTAAACTAAAATATAAGAGAGAAGAAATGTAACTTGTTTGCTCTGAGTTTGGAAGCAATATGATAGTAGTAGTAGTCACAACAACAACAATAATAATTTAACAGCTAGCACCAGAATTCCTTTTATGGGAGAAACGTTTTCTTTGTTTAGGAAACGGGTCTTCTGGGTCTTTTGCCTCTCCATAAAACTTTATAATTGGCTTGCCAATTACACAAAGTAAGTCGCTGGTGTTTTGACTGGGATTGCGTTGAATCTATACATGAAATTGGGAAGAATTGACGTCTTGAAAATATTGAGTCTTCCTATCCATGAATGTGGACTATTGCTCCATTATTTAGTACTCTGATTTGTTCATTAGAGTTTTGTAGTTCTCCTCATCTAGATCATTTAAGTATTTTGTTAGTTATACCTAAGTACACTTTTTTTAGGTGCTGATATAAATAGTACTGTGTTTTAAATTTCAAATTCCACTTGTTCATTCCTGACAATATAAGAAAGCAGTTGACTTTTATATATTAACTGGATCTCTTGAAACCTTGCTGTAATTGCTTATTACTTCTAGGAGTTTTTTGTCAATTCTTTCAGATTTTCTGCATAGATAATCATGTCTTCTGTGAATAAACAGTTTTGTCTTCCTTCCCAACCTATATACCTTCCATTTCCTTTTCCTACCTTATTGTATTATCAAGGACTTCCCATTACTGTTGAAAAGAAGTGATGAAAGGGGATATCCTTGCCTTGTGTTTGATCTTAGTGGGAATGCTTTGAATTTCTCACCTTTAAGTGTGATGTTAGCTGTAGTTTTTTATAGTCTTTATCAAGTTGAGAAAGTTCCCTTCTATTCCCAGGTTACTGAGAGTTTTATCATGAATGGGTATTGGATTTTGTCAAATTCTTTTTCTGCATCTATTAATATCATGTGATTTTTTTTTTTAGCCTGTTGATGTGATGGATTATATTAATTGATTTTTGAATATTCAACCAACCTTGCATACTGGGATAAATCCCACTTGTCATGGTGAATAATTCTTATATGTTGTTGAATTTGATTTGCTAATATTTTATTGAGGATTTTTGCATCTATGTTCATGAGAGATATTGTTCTGTAGTTTTCTTTTCTTGTAATAGCTTTGTCTGGTTTTGGTATTAGGGTAATGATGTCCTCATAGAATAATGAGTTAGGAAGTATTCCTTCTGCTTCCATCTTCTGAAAGACATGTAGAGATTTGATATAATTCCTTCCTTAAATGTTTGGTGGATTCACCATCTAGGCCTTAGACTGACTTTTAAAGAGTCCCAGTTGGGTCTCTTGTAGATCAGTGCTCCTAAAATTTTAATAGACAGTGAATTACCCAGGAATCTGTTAAAATGTAGACTCTGATTCAGTAAGTCCAGAATGGGTCTGAAATTGTGCAAATCTAATAAGCTTCCAGGGGATGCTGTAGGTCTGTGGTTCATGCTTAGGATTTTAGAAGGTCCTGCATTCTAAGTTTTCTTCTCCATTCCTGTTTCCTGTGGTAGGTTTTGTTTTGCTAGGATCTCTATCTTCAGCATTTCTGTAAATTAGAAATAAGCTTATAAGCTTGATTGGATTTATGTAAAACATTTTTTTGCCATAATACATAATAGCTAGTGTTGTGTACTTCATATTGCATCACATGAAGAAACACATGTCATGGTGTTCCACTGTTAATTATGCTATTTTATCATTTGGTTAAGATGATGATTGTCAAATCTCACCACTGTTAAAGAGTTTTCCCCCTTTTGCATTTGTTATCTGTGGGGTGATATATTAATATCATCCATGTATCTTATTTCCCAACAATCTTCCTCCTAGTGTGTGTGTGTTTGTACTAATATTTCCACTAAAACAGAATATGTAAACACCACCACCAATAATAATAATCAACCTAGTATGTTGTAAACTTGCATATAATTTATTGATAATAGGTTTAAGAACAAACAATTCATTCCAGACTTTGGGGCTGCATTTAGTAAAAAAGAAACAAAGCAAGCAAACAAAAAAGCAAACACCCAAACTTTATCATTCTTAAATAACCTTTGTCATACTCCCTTCTATGAAAAAGACCAAAAGAATGCAGGCACAACCAGCAGGGGAGTTAAAAAAGCGACCTTACTGAAGCAGTCCTGAGAGAATAGCTCTCAGTTTTTTCCCTTCCTCAGCCTCAAGCAGGAGAATGGATGCCAATGCCCAGGAATGTGGCAGGCCCAGGAGTTCTACTACTGTCCCTCGCGTGGGCACTTCCTTGACTCGGGGCTCTATGGTTTTGCAGTTTAAAACTGCCAATAAGAAAGGATGGTTTAAAGTCAACTGTCGTTTCACTCATTTCAGTTGCACATGGAATAGAAAGCAGAAGACAGGAAATGTGTACTGCTTCTGCACTGATTCCAGTGAGAGGGCGCGGTCTGTGGAGACAGGGCCTGAACCGTCACTGGCCAGTGGGAGCCTCTTCAAGCTGACTTCTGTGTTTTGACATAAATCCACTGGGGAGGTGAGGGGTGTTGGTACTTCCTTGCTTTCTGGAAAAACTACATTTAACACGTTTGTATTTTTCCTGCCCAGATTTGTTGTCAGCTGTTTTCTCAAAGATCTCTGATTCCTTTTAGTAGGAAATGGTGTCTACAAAGCAGGACATAGTCGCTAAGTGAGATTATTGCTTGTGGGTTGTCATTACTTCTAGGTTTGTTTTAGTGGATCATTTATTCACTTTGATAAGATCTTACTTGCTTCATATGTCACATTTTGCTTGGCCAGATTGCAATCCAGATAAAATTTTTGAAGAAGGGCACATAAGTAGCATACTTTTCAGGCTGTGGTAATGGTATGAATCAAAAAGAATATAGCAGAAAGACTTTGAAAATGTACTTATGTTGCTTTGGCACGTGGATAAATGTAGTCAGATATAGAACGCAGGCACCATATCTTTTTCTCGAATTCAGCAGATGTTGGTTGTTCTACTATCTTCTGTTTCTATATTTGATGAGTCTGAGAGTTAGTTTTTTCTTGTGGTTGGTTGTAAGTGATTTAAAAAAAACCAAATTCCTACAGAGATAATAGGATTCTTTGGAATTAAATTATTTGATAAACAGTTTCTGAAATTAAATGACTTCATTTTCATAATAGTATGATTATACCTTCTTTGGTTATCAAGAAACATTTATAGTTTCATGTTAGCACTTGAGCTAGAGAGCTACATTTATTTAAAGTTAAGGTGGGGAGGAATATGTTATCCTGGGCAGCAATCTGAAAAGTTTTCTCTGTAATTTCTTAAGTATTAATACCTGTGATTAGCTTTGAGTGGTACATCTTCTGCTTCCTCCCACTGCTTTCATGGAGACCAGCTACATTTTTGATAAAATGGGTGAGACCAACTCCCTGAAGCATACTGACATTTTGTACTTCACCATGTATTTTCATTTCACTATTATGTTCCATAAATGCAAAGGTGACTTCCTTTCACATCTCATCTTTCTTCGTTTAGAGGGTTGTGATTCAGGGACAGGGGAGAAGGGAATGGGGAACAACTTAACTAAGTATTTTCTTTAATTATTTCCCACATTGTCTTATTTCCTCTTATGATGAAAGAAAGGACCCAAAGTGGTAGAGAGTTTTCAGCCTGCTCCCTGCCAAGCTCCTTTATAAGCCTCCTTTAGACTTCACTCCACATTTACCCACCACACTACATTGTGCTCATTTGCAGCAAGATTGTTCGTAACACTGGCTAATTTTTCCAGTATTTTTTTCCAAATTGTATTTTCATCTGACCAATATTGTTTTAACTTTATGTTATTAGTTTGAGGCTTTTCCTACTTTGGGTGTTGGATGTTTTATTTTGTGGGGATTTATTCCATAGGGTATCCTGAGGGAGGGGAGGATTTTAAATGTGTACTTGGGATGCCACTATCTTCAAGCCCAGAGAAACTTAAAGATGGGTGATTTTGCACCTCTAGAAACCAGCATTCACTTCAGGAATAATTCCATGTGCATTCTGATCTGCCCATTCAATACTTTAAAATTCAAACTCCAAGAGCAGTTTGGATACAAAAGAAAATTGTGCTGAGTTGCATTCTTTTTTCTTCATATGCCCTATTTAAAAATTACAGCACACGTTACCACGTTAGAGATTCTATTTATATCTAGATAAATCTAGTCAGGTACTAGAGATTCCAAGTTTACTTGCCAAAACCAATTGCTATTTATGAACATCAAATGTAAGCAAATCTTACTCTATTTCAGAGTACTCACATGTCAGACCCAAGCAAGTGCAATGTATTTTCACGTTTTGAAACAATATTCTCAATCCAGAAGACAGAGGCTGAGGCATTTCTCCTATTGAAAAATTTCAGGTCAGGTTGAAGGATACATTATGGTCGAGTTCCAATCTAAAACTTTTATTACATAACGGGAATTAATACAGTTTGTACACTTGTGTCTGGTTTCTTTCATTCAGCATAATGTTTCTAGATTTATCCTTGTTGTATAAGTAGATTATTCCTTTTTTATTGCTGAATAGAATTCTACTGTATGAATTGCCATAATTTATGCAGTCTCCTATTGATGGACATCTGGGATGTTCCAGCTTTTTGCTATTATGAATAAAGCATCTATGAACAGTCTTATCTTTTTATATGTTATTTCCCTTGAATAAATTCTTAAAAATGACATTGCTAGGTTACTAGGTAGATGCATATTTATTTTTATAAGAAACTGCCTATTTCTAAATTGGTTGTGCTATTTTATATTCCTGCAAAGAATATATGAGAACTAACACATTTTTCTAATAACCAACATTGTCAGTTGTTTTATTTGTTTGTTTTTAGCCATTCTGGTGAGTGTGTAGATATATTGTAGTTTTAATTATACTTCTCAAGCTTATAGTTGAATATCAAATCAGAAAGCAGGACTAATGTAGTTTGTAATTATTATACTTTAGCTGTATATGTAATAAAATTTCATTTATACTTGTTAAAATATAACTTCCAAAGAATAGGTAAAACATCATTACCTATATATAAATGTAAAATGAGCATGTGCCAGATATTTTATTGATTGAACCAGTAAAATGCTACAATCAATTCAGAGGAAAGTTTAAAATCAGTGTCATTTATAGGCTAGAAATTTACAAATAGATGCAAAACTGGATTTTTCCATGGGGTGGGTTGGGAGAATCAAGTATTTCTTTATTGGAGAGACTTTTATTTCTGTGACTATAAGCAAGAATTATTTGCATTGCTTTCAGTTACCTACAGCTTACAGGATTGTAAGTAGCTTGAAGAAAATGATACAAAGGCAAAAACCCTTGAATCAGATAACCTTGAAGGATGTGCTCTAACAATTTTCCTTTGAATACACTCAGTAATTTTTTGTTCCATTTTAAAACCTTTCACAATTTCCCCCTACATACACACACTTGGTGTTAAAATAATCTGTTTGCAATTCCAAGAAATAAAAATGCTTAATGGCCAATTCTGTGTGTGTGTGTGTGTGTGTGTATATGTGATATCAGGAGGGATACTGACTATCCTTTCTCACATGAGGTCATACTAATTCTTTAAGTTAGGCACCAAATCAGGTAGTACATGGACCTTATTTTTTCTGACATTTTTCTAGAACTAAGAAAGATGCTTATAAAGAAAATTATATATTATACACACAGATACATATTCCCTTAACAGAATTAGGACTACTGTTTTGAAATTTTAGTAATATATAAAGACTGCAATTTTACCTATTTAGAAAAGTGATTATATTCTTGGGATGTCATCATTTATCCTTATCCATGGAAAGTTATGGGATGTGTCTAACTTCAGGTAACTTAGCAGCTATGCGTTGACTTGATCAATTTTACATTGGAAGTTTTATTCACACACACACACACACACATATGGCATGGCCACTGTAGAGTCTATAGTCCTCTTGCATCCTGAGTTGTCCATGTGGATTTGTCCTCTAAATTAATGTGAGATGAGGAGAATCTTCTAAATGTGTACCAACTGTGTAGAGAAGAGTTAATCAACTAATGAATGTATTAAGCAAGCAAGGGCCATAATGGAGGGAAAGGGGACATGCTGTTCAGTTAAATGATTGTCTTTTGTTGTACTCCTAACAAAGTCATCAATTTAATAAGTTACTTCTGGTTGCAATATTAGGTTGACAACCTATAATTTATTCAGTCATTTGGTATAATTTCATTGTGATTCTACTAAATGTTAGCCACTATTCTAGGTATTTAGGATACAGAAAATAGTGTTCCTGAAAACAGCCTGTCAGAGGAGATGGACAAGTTAAAAATTTTTTGATAAAATGCAGTGTGTTGAGATAGAAATTATTTTTTTCAGATAACAGTGTCAATTTTAAATGAACTATAAAAGATGTGCTAATTTCTCTTTGAAAAGCAGATGGTTTAACTTTGAAAGGAAACACTAATTTAAGTAAATTAATCTAGTTAAGTGCCTTATTTTGATATTCTAAAATAGACTGATTTCTTTTTCAAGACTTTATAAATCAGAATTTTAATTAAAATATTTGGGCATAAACGTGGATACAGATTCAGTTGTAAGAAATCATACAGAGATATCCCATGTATTTCTTACCCGGTTTCTCCCAGTGATAACGTCTTGTAAAAAACTATATTACCATAATGTCACAACCAGGATGTTTACATTGATTTGGTCTACTTACTAAACAATCTGTCATCACAAGGATACTTCTTGTTGCCCTTTTAAAGTCATACCCATTCGCTCCTCAATTTCCCTGACCCTGACCTCTGGCAACCACTAATCTGTTCTCTATTTCTATAACTGTATAATTCATAATGTTATATAAATGGAATCATACAGTGTGTGAGCATTTAGTATTGGCTTTTATCACTCTACATTATTCCCTGAAAATTTGTCCAATTTATTTTGTTTATCAATAACACATTTTTATTGCAGAGAAGTATTCCATGATATGGATGTACCATATCATACCAGTTTGTTTAATCATTCACCTTTTGAAGGGCATCTGTGTTGTTTCTGGGTTTTGGCCATTACAAATAAAGCTCCTAATCATTCATACCTGCATTCATGTGCA
Source organism: Delphinapterus leucas (assembly GCF_059928025.1). NCBI lineage: Eukaryota > Metazoa > Chordata > Mammalia > Artiodactyla > Monodontidae > Delphinapterus > Delphinapterus leucas. The sequence continues at coordinate 42,011,676 of NC_143136.1, read as the reverse complement.
GGTTTTTGCATGAAAACACATTTTTGCTTCTCTGGATTAATGTGTGAGATTGTGTTTTGCTGGATTGTATGGTAGTAGTATACTTATTTTCCAAGAAACTTTTAAACTGTTTCCAGAGTGGCCTTACCATTTTATATTTCTACCAGCAGTGTGTGAGTGATTTAGTGTCTCCTTATCCTCGCAGCATTTGGAGTTGTTACTATTTTTTATTTTAGCCATTTTGAAAGGAGTGAAATGATATTGTGATTTTAGTTTGCATTTCCCTAATAGCTAATGATGCCGACCATTTTTTCATGTACTTATTTGCCATCTGTATGTCTTCTTCTGTGAAATATTTATTCATGTCTTTTGTCCATTATCTAATTGGATTTCTTTTTCCTTTTACTGTTAAGGTTTAAGAGTTCTTTATGTATTCTTGATATGAGTCCTTTGTCAGGTAGCAGTTTGCACATATTCTTTTTCCTGTCTGTAGGTTGTCATTGCATCCTTTGGCAGGATGTTTCTCAGAGAAAAATTTTAAAAGTTTGTATTATTTATATATAGTTTACTTATAAGTACTGCAGATGTGGAATAAATTGTAGTATAAAGAGATACACAAAATATTAGGGCAATTCTATAAACCTTCTGGTGGCAGCTATAAGAAAATGTAAAGAACTAGAGAACCAGCACTTTAAATGTTTTCTCCAGTAACCACTGTGTACAAAGTCATGAAGCAGACTAGGATATGGTGTTTCCATTCCATTTCCTATTCCATCTCCTTTTTCCCCTAGCTTTATAGAAACTCTTCAAGAAAAATCTTGATAAAAACATTCATGCTTAAGGCTGAGAAGTGCTAGTAACAATGTTAATAATCTCATTTTAAGAGGAGACTGTGGTTTAAACCAAAAGAATATTGGATAGAGGTAGGATTTTTTTCTTTCTATGGCAGGAGCTGGTGAAGAAATGAAGAAATATACATATTGATATTCAGTATCTACTTTATGTAGTTACAATATTCTGTATTTTTCATGTGTTATTTATATGGATCAAGTTGTTTCCACAAAGATTCATGTCACCCCAAACCTGTGAATGTGACCTTATTTAGAAATAGGGTCTTTGTAGATGTACTACAGTTAAGATGAGGTCATACTGGATTATAATGTGTCCTAAATCCAAGATGACTGATGTCAATATATGAAGAAGGAAATTTGAACACAGAGATACAGGTACACAAGAGAATGCCATGCGAACACAAAGGCAGAAATTGGAGTTATGCTGCCACACGCCAAGAAATGGCAAAAATTGCCAGCAATCACCACAAGCTAGAAGAGAGGTTTTTGTTATGCCAGTCCTGGGAAACTAATACATTGACTATCAGAATCTTAGCCAAAGAAGTTTCAGATATGTGAAACTGAGTTTTGAGAGATTAAGTGATTTGTTCTGTTATATAGGTTTGTAAGGAGTGAGACTGTAACTTTAATTGAAGCACTGTTTTCTGAACAAAGCTCATGTTATTACCATTACCCTAGCTGACTGATGTTTTGGGAATATGTAAATTTATGATGTAGAGGGAGGTAAATTATTTCCAGCATTTCCCTGAATGTGCAATTCACTCATAGGTGTGCTGTTGTGCATGCACACGTGCACACACACACATGCACACACTTTCAAACATGTCACTTCATACCTAGTAAATATGAATAGTTTAATTAGCCTTATTAAAGGACCAGGTTTTATAATCACAAGACAAATCATTAGGAGAAAGAACACAGCATCAGACCATAAGAGTAAAATAGTTGATTAAGTGACATACATTATAGATTACTGGGTAAAGTGAGTGTTTAGAAATAAAATAAGATCAATGCCAAAACTAAGTCATAAAACATGGGAGCAGGGCTTCCCTGGTGGCGCAGTGATTGAGAGTCTGCCTGCCGATGCAGGGGACACGGGTTCGTGCCCCGGTCCGGGAAGATCCCATGTGCCGTGGAGCAGCTGGGCCCGTGAGCCATGGCCGCTGAGCCTGCACGTCCGGAGCCTGTGCTCCGCAACGGGAGAGGCCACAACAGTGAGAGGCCCGCGTACCGCAAAAAAAACAAAACAAAACAAAAAAAACCCCAAACTCCTTAAGAATTGCATATTGAGGATCCTAGAATTAAAGAAATGGATGTCAAAGTTCATATTTTTCCTCCCCTTCTATTGATATTTTTTTTCTTCCGTTGCTTTATTGGTATCTACGAGTGAATGAAAAAAATATATTTAAAGAACCTGGTATTATAGTGCTTGTGAGTACTCCATTCAATCCAGAAGTGTAACTTATTTTAACAAATATTATGCTAACTTTGACTTTTGAAATTGTGAAATATGGAGGCTGTTTGGAAAGTTTGGAAGGATAAACATACTTTTAGGTTAAAGGAATTAATATTCTTCCAGGTATTCTTAATATATCACATGTATAAAGAAGATATTTATTCTTGAATTCTGGGTATTATTTTAAACCAAAGGTCTATCTCTTGCCATCAAGTCTGGATATGCACCACACTTTTGAAAGCTATTTATTTTTCATGAGTATTTTTGGTAATATTAGACCATCTTTCTTCAACCACCCCCAGCACTTATATTTTAAACTACCAATAAGGTTGATAGGGTTTGTTTCTGTGAGTAGGCTGAGAATTAATCTTCAGCCAAAAAGTGATACTCCTAGAATCTTAATTATTATTTTTTTTTCTTTTTATTTGAGACTTCAGGCATAAGAATCTGTTTTGGAATTAATTCTTCTCTATGTATTTGGTTTATAATTATTATATGCATGCAAATTACTCACCATTAACATCCATTATTTTATTTCCTTTAATTTGTGAAACTAAATTAAATGTTATTTATTGAATGCATAGATCATAGACTCAGATAGTACAAATGACTGTAAAGTTTATTGTAAGTGAATTGCATGGCTTCAAGCCACTATTGTATCTTTATATTCCTTTTCCTCTTTAGTCTTTGAAAATTATTGTTTTAGTATATACATAATAAAGCCATCATTCATCCTTTATTTCATATAATGGATTAAAAACATGTGACTGGTCTTTAATCCAAGTTATGTTATATATTGCACAACTTCTAGGTATGACAATTCAGGTTTCAAGTCATCATCTCGAAATCTAATTGTCTTCTAAACAATCCATAGAAGTGTTGAAAAGAGGGACAGTTCTGTTGACCTACATAGAGAACTGTACATACACATACTGTTACCTTGACTTAAGTGAGGTATGCTGTTGAATTCTGGTTTAAGATGAGAATTTGAGAATACTTCTTGTTTGTACCCTCATCCCACCCAACTTCTCAGTTCCTGTTGAAATAATTTAAAGTATATTTAAATTAGATCAAAGATTTCTGGAAAACAACAAAGGATGCCAGATGTTTGGGAGATTTTCTTTGCGTTTTGATTTTAGGGTTGATTAATTCCTGTTTCTCAGTTTCTTCCTTTGGAAAAGAGTAACAGTGGCACCTACTTCCTTAAATTTGTTGTGAGGATTGAATTAGTCAATGTATATGAAGCATTTAGAAGAGCGTTTGTCACATGGCAAATGCTATAAAAATGCAAACTATTATTCTTATTATATTCTAATGGGAAGAACATACAGTTCTACAAATCTGTACAGTAAAGTGAGATGAGCCTATTACTTTGACATATTGTATAACGTGGGAACATATATGTGTCTAATGAAAACATATGCCTTTATTTTTAACATATTGTTTCTAAGGGAGAAATAATAGGTGCCTTTTTAAAAATGAAACACTATTTATTGAAGAATGGTTTAGAACTACACTTACCTGGAAAGCTCAGAAACCTAGATTTCAGGCACCATGCACATTCTATGCAGTCATTTACATGAACCATCTGGAATCTGGCATCTTATTCTAGATTTATGTTTTAGTGCCTGAGAAGCCTTTTAAAAAGCTCTAAACCTTTGTGTTTTGTTTTTTTTTTCAGTAAGGTCAATTTATTTTAGGGTGTTATGTTCTGCAATATAATTATATATCCTCGTTTTCAGATATTTTTCTCTGAGTGAATATATGTTTTGTCTTATATGACATAACGAGTTATTAATATTGACTTTTGTTCTACACCTCCTCACAAACACTAAGAATTGTAGTGAGCGTTTCACAATTCATATTTGAATACTCATTAGATAATCCCTTTTTTATAATGATTTTTGTATTCACTTGGCTCCAGGAAATTGATGTCTTTTTTTCTGAATCCCTCAATTTGGATGTTTCCATATGTCCAGGGTAGGCTTGAAACAGATGAGTTCTTCTTGAAAGGGTGGCAGTGGGACAGTGGGATTCCTATTCTAGTCAAAGTGGGTAGAAGAAAAGCAGTATTAGGGAACTAGAAATGTCAAGAGGAGCCAAGTTCATAGTTTTAAGTAGGGAATCAAATCTACATTATGAGATGAAGATAAAACTGAGATAATGAACAATAAGGGCAGTTAATGAGAATGAGAAGGTAGATAAAAGTAGATACAAGAAATGTGCTAAAGAGAATAGCTCAGTTTTAAAACTGAATTTCAAATATGTAGCAAAACGAGTATTGGAATGATGGACTCTGAGATACCATATAGAACTAGAGATGCTTTTTTATAATCCAGACATTCCCTTACCTTGCTCTTAAATACTTTGATATTAATTCTTCCTTATCTGTTCTTCACATTGCTGATGGATCAATATCGATTAAACATTAGTTTCATTACATCATTTTCATGCTGAAGGACATATAGTTACCTCAATATGAAGGCTAATCTACTCTGCTTCTTAATTTGTATATACCTAATAAATGCAACTTCATCCCACTATTTAGTTGCAACACTTTATTTAGTACAGAACTCCAGTTACCTTTCTGCCCCCAGAATTGTGCTCATTTTTATTTCTGAATCTTTGTTTTTGCTCATATTCTTAGCTAGAATGCCTTCCTTTATGCCTGTAATATAACCAACTGCTATATATCTCTTCAGTTCTTATCTCTTCAATATCCTATGAAAACTTCTCTAAGTCCTCTGAACTCCGTTTAAAAATTCTCTACTTGATTTATGTATAACAAAATTTTGTTTCTCAAATAGATTTTACATTCATTGAAATCAAATGCCTTTCTCTCATGTGTTTCTTAATAATTGTTCAGCACCAGGTAAGATTCTCTACCTTTGGCTGTACTTATAGATAAATTGATTTCATTTGCCTTTTTGGTTCCTTATTTTTCTCTTTCTGTGACCAAGCAACATCTTTTTTTGATGGACAACATTTTTTTTTCATGTTTTATTGTAATGGCTAATACCTCACCATAATATTGACCATAAAAATGATAGAAGGCATCTTGGTCATGTCAGTTTAATGAGAATGCCTCTTACAGTCACTATTAATATGATTTGCTTAAAAAAATAGATACCTGTCATGTTTATTTATATATTCAGACTTTCTCCAAACTGAAAGTGTAACAATCTTTTGTAGGTAACATTGCTTATTAACCTTTTAGGTGTAGACTTTATGGCTTACCATAGGTGGCTTTCCACTCATTTGCATTTGTGGAAAGTGGAGAACCACTGTAGAAAAAAATAAAAGATAGGATCTCTAATCTAGAACAAACCAAGAACCATTGAATACAAGGATACTATAGTAAAATCAGGGGAATTAAATGAGAGTTTACTTTCTAAGTGTTGATGTTCCTGTCTTCTTTCCCTTTGGGCTTACAGAATATTGACAGCCTGACTTAAACCCTTCAGCAGGAGAGTGGAAGAGGCTTCTCTGGGAAATCTGAAAAGCCCAAGAAGAAATAACTTAAAAATATACTTAAATTGGTGTGTCTCCAACGACAAAGCTCAGCCAGGTCACCCCATGCTGAACTCCATAGTTGACAGTCCTTATTCTTGGACACAGAACTTTCAACACACTTTTCAGCGTCCCTTCCTTAAAATACGAACAGAGAGTAGAGGGTCATCATATGTCTGTCGGAGTTTTCTAATATAAAATACAAAGATCAAAATTAATGAACAACAAGAAAAGCAACTTGGAAGAAAGATTATATAGATAGATGAAATCTTTACTATCTTTGAGAGATAAGAGAATTTACTGGATTCCTGAATAAGAATAGGTTGCTATTGAAAAAGAATATCTGAAACATACAAGTGTGTTCTTCAAAATTAGAATTGAAATGTATAAATTAAAAACAAAAACATTTAGAGAATAAAATGAGGAAATCTTCCAGGGAGAAGAATATGGAAAATAGGAAATAAAATATATAATAGTTAGCTTTATATTAATTTCAAAATAATATGAGTTATAGAAAGAACAAATAAAATGAAAAGGAAGAAATCATTAATGACAAAGCAAGATAATTTCCTAAACTTGAAGAATATGTCTCCAGATTAGAAGGGGCCCACTGAGTACCCAATAAAATGAATGAAATTGGGAGCAGGACAAGGCATATTGCCATGAAATTTCAGAACATTGAGGGAAAGATCTGGAAAGATTCTGCAGAATAAAATAAAACCATGTCACATACAGAGGGTAAACAATGAATTACAGGGACTTCTGTGGTGGCACAGTGATTAAGAATCCGCCTGCCAATGCAGGGGACATGGGTTCAAGCCCTGGTCTGGGAAGACCGCACATGCTGTGGAGTAACTAAGCCCGTGTGCCACAACTACTGAGCCTGTGCTCTAGAGCCTGTGAGCCACAACTGCTGAAGCCCATGTGCCTAGAGCACATGCTCCACAACAAGAGAAGCCAATGCAATGAGAAGTCCACGCACTGCAAGGAAGAGTAGCCTCCGCTCACTGCAATTAGAGAAAGCCTCCGCACAGCAACGAAGACCCAGTGCATCCAAAAATACATAAATAGATAAATTTATTAAACAACAACAGCAACAAAAAAAACAATGAATTACATCAGAGACTATCATAACTTGGAACAGTGCTTCAGAATAATGAAAGAATAATTTCCACTAGATTTATATACCTAAAGTAATATGATGATATATTCAGATATGCAAGGTCTGGGACTCATCTCTCTCTCTCCTGCACCCTTTCTCACTAGCAATTGGTAGAGGTGCCACCCAAACCAGGGAATAAAGCAAGAGAGAACCACTACGGTGTATAGGAAACAAAGGGCCCAACACAAGAAAAAGGCAAAAGGAAATCCCAGGATGGTGGTAAAGGGAGGCTTGGCCTAAGTAGTAAGCAAGTCTGATGAAGATAAACAGGATGGAGTTGTGTCTTTAAAATGATTAAATTGTTAGACTATGTGAAGTCGTGAATGTAATGAGAAGAAATCTAGCAATTGGGCACCATCATTTTGGGTGGATGGGAAGGCAGGAGATCTGTGCATGTCTGTTTTCTGGGGGTACAGAGTAGAGATTTAAACCTCAATTCCCATGTTAAAAAGTGAATAGGAAATTCCTAAACATTAAAGGTTAGAAGCAGTACTGAAGCATATTATTATTATTATTAATTTTTGCAGTATGCGGGCCTCTCACTGTTGCGACCTCTCCCGTTGCGGACGCGCAGGCTTAGTGGCCATGGCTCACAGGCCCAGCCGCTCTTTGGCATGTGGGATCTTCCTGGACCGGGGCACGAACCCGCCCGCGTCCCCTGCATCGGCAGGCAGACTCTCAACCACTGTGCCACCAGGGAAGCCCGAAACATATTGATATACAAAAAATTCCAAGGTAAATAGCTGAAAGATTTTGAAAAGAGTAGATATGAAAAGGGGAAGAAGAGCAGCTTTTTTTTTTCCTAGTAAGCATTATCAATCTGTTTGACACTGAACTGTATGAATGTATGACATTGATAATAAAATCATACAAATTAAAAAGAAGTTTTTAAATAAATGTCACTGAAATATTAAATTTGAGTAACTGGGGATATGTAGGTTCAAAGACAGAAATATAGGTGTTCGAAAGAGAGGCCCTTTGGGGGGAAATTAAGTTTAATTTGTAATAAATCAAGTTTGGGGTGATTCTGGGGCATCCAAACAAATACATATTCTAATTTTTTGAGGTAGTAGTAATAGTGGTAGTAATAATAGTATAATAATGTTATACTGTAATAATGTTATATTGTCCTGAACATTTTGTGTATATATTTTTTTAATATTTATAACAATTTTACAACTTATGTCTAATTTGATTGGTAGAACCCAAGGATGTGGAACCAGTGGATATGGAGGGCCCACTGTACTATGCCAATTTATATAAGGGACTTGAGCACCTGTGGATTTTGGTGTCTGTGGAGGTCCTAGAACCAGTCCTCTGAGGATACTGAGAGAAGACTGTACTATCCTCTTTATACAAACATGAATATGTAGACACAGAAAAAACAGGCAAACTGCCCAGGGTTACAACTTCCTCAGTAGTAGGTCCAGGAATTGAGAGCTTCTGTTTCTAACTCTCAAAACCCTGTTCTTAATCTTTAAGCGATTTAATAGAGTGAATCATAGTATTCATGCAGTTACACTTATAAAAAATAAATTAAAACTTGTGTTTTCTGTAGTTATATATCTGTTTTCTCTGTTTATCAGTAAATATATGTCCACCAAAAATGTTGGATAAAAAAGCACTTAGAAAAGAACACTCAACAGAGAATACATTCTTTAGATTCCAATAATTTGAAGAGGGTCCCATATTGGGTTTGTTTCAATATGTAGGGTAAAAAAGACAAGTCATCAAAGGCAGAACTGTTTTGGAATAACAGGTAGCTTTCCCCTTATCGTTTAGATTACTGTAGTACTTAATCTACTTCATAGCTTTGATAAGGGACATCAAGGCAGTGTCTAGACTTGCCCTAGTACTTAACCTCTGCATTGGATCTGGGTTTTATTATATATAAAATATGGTTGCATGTCATATATTTTTTAACATGGGAATGCTATATGAATTTTAAAATGCCAACAATTTTTAAGAAGATTTTAATAAAATGCCAGAAAAATTACTGTGTTTCTAAATGTGTGAAGATATAACATTCTCATTTATTCTTTTCCATTCTGCAAAGAAAATTTCATATAAAATACATTTGCAGGACATATAGTTCAGTCTGAAATGTCCATAAGACATTTGGTCCACATCAAAAGGTCCTTTATTGATATTTGGTCCTCTCCAAAACCGTGTGGCATGGATCAAATATACTCATGGGTGTTTTGCATGGGACCAAATTTCAAGAACTTTTTGGTGTAGACCAAATGTCTTAGAGACATTCTGGACAGGACCAAATGTCTGCTAACTGTGAAAAATATTAAAAATGCAGTTTCTGTCTCAAATAGAAAATAATGTGTTGATCAAGAAAAAATGTTTTCCAAAAGAAAAAAAAAATTGCAACAATTTTTTTCAAAAAACAAAGAAATGACATTATTTTAAATAGTGACTTACTGAGTTTTGATAATATCTAAGACTATAGATCCTGTTCTCCTTCCCCCAAATTATAATTTTTGGTGAGGTAAGTGTACTATTTTAGAGAAATAAAATATACACATAACCTTAATTTTGACTGACCACTCCAAATTAGTGGGATTTAATTTCCATAATCTTATTTTTCATTTATGGAGTCTTGACCTATGCTTGTTAGGCTGAGTAAGAATTTTATATAAAATGAATGAAAGTTAGGAGTCCAGTTTGTATTTTTGAATATATGCGTAGTGAGTATTCATGCAGTTACACTTATAAAAAAAAAAAAAAACTTGTGTTTTCTGTAGTTACATATCTGTTTTCTCTGTTTATCAGTAAATATTTATATGTCCACCAAGAATCTTAGAATTCTCTGAATAGCATTTATTTTACTAAACAATATTTTTGTTTTGCTCCTGGATATTGGAAGAATTCAATTAAATATTACTTATATATTTTTTGTTAATTTTTCAGAGTTCTGGTTAATGTGAGAATATATCTTCCCAAGGATTTAGTTCTAGATATCCTCCATTTGTTCCCTATAAATTCAGTCTCCCTACACATCCACTTCTCAAGAATAAAGGATTTATTCTTTTCTTAAGCTGTATGCAAAAGCCAAGTCCAAAGTATGAATAATTTTCAACAAAGTATTTCATATATTCCTTTTAAATGCCTGATGAAATGAAAATTGACTAGGACTAGATTATTCTCTCTCCAAAGAGCATTAGGAAATGATACATGTTCTTCATTCAAATTTTAACTTTCCTCAATTCTGAGGTCTCTGAGAGAGATTACTCCTGTATTTCACATGCATGAAACTATTCTTGTGTCCTGTGTAAATTCCACTCTACTTGACTCCTTCACTTTTCCCCAAGTGAAAAGAATGTCCAGTTTGAATTGTTAAATTGATAATGATAAATATATAAAATCTTTAATTTTCTACTGTGTAAGAATAATTCATATCTCATCCTGAGTAATATATATGTGTTAATAAAGAGAATGTGTTATGCAGTTTCTTCCTCTCCTATATGGATTTATTTTTCATTGTAAAGAATTCACTCATGGATGCATTGAAAAATACAAGACAAGTTTGTTGTTGCAGATTATGAGGAAATGTTTGAAATGTGTATAATTTTTAGTAGAAAAAGTACAAGATTGAGAAAAATTACTGTTAAAAATGTTGCCTGCGTTTCTGTATCATATAACATTATGTAATATTTTAGTATATCTCCCCATTGTCTTCAACACTGAAAATATTTTCGTTTTCACTTTATAAGTAAGGATTCTAAAGCCCATAGATCTTCAATGAATTGTAAAAAGTCACACAATTAGTAACAGATCCAATATAGTACCAGAAAAATCAATTTGCCATCCCCAAATTCAGTCCCTTGTCGGAAAAGTATATTCTCTTCTCCCTCTTACTGTGTCAGTCATTAACTTGTCAATGATAGAACTTGCATCTATAGGTAGAGGGAGAAAAATGGAAAAGTAAACATAAATATGCAGATGTTATAACTAAGATTTTATATGAACTCAACGAATGCCTTAATTTTCGAGAAAAGCCTACAAAGAGAATAGTTATTTAATGATAGTGAATTTTAACATGAATAGAAAATTATTTCGCTTTTCATCATATTTTGCAGTTCAGTCTGTTTCCTGCATTCCTTATCTGAAATAAATTCATCATACTATTTGAAGTTTAGAAAAACTTGTCCCTGCTGGCCAAAAGCTCATAATTCTTGATGGAAGGAAAGATAAATAGCCCAAATATTTCCTCAAATACAGTTGACTTTTGAACAACCCACTTATATGGGGATATTTTTCAGTAGTAAATACTACAGTACTACACGGTCTGTGGTTCGTTGAATCCACAAATGCAGAGGAACCGTGCATATAGCCAACCAACTATAAATTATACTCAAATTAACCACCGTGTTGTTTAAAGGTCAACTACATATCCTTTCTGCTATCTCATTACCTTGAACATTAATGCATTTTCCCTTGGTCATCTCTCATTATTAGTGTTTTCCTTTAAAACGAATAAGGAGGGGCTTCCTTGGCGGTCCAGTGGTTAAGACTCCACGCTTCCATTGCAGGGGGTGTAGGTTTGATACCTGTTCTGGGACTAAGATCCCACATGCTGTGCAACGCGGCCAAAAAATAAATAAGGAATCTAACATTGTTCACTCTCTCTTTTCCTTTAATTAATTAATTAATTTTATTTTTGGCTGTGTTGGGTCCTCGTTGCTGCACGTGGGCTTTCTGTAGTTGCAGTGAGCAGGGGCCATGCTTTGTTGCTGTGCTTGGGCTTCTCGTTGCGGTGGCTTCTTGTTGCGGAGCATGGGCTCTAGGTATGCAGGCTTCAGTAGTTGTGGCACGTGGGCTCAGTAGTTGTGGCTCACAGGCTTAGTTGCTCTGCATCATGTGGGATATTGCTGGACCAGGGATCGAACCCGTGTCCCCTGCATTGGCAGGCAGATTCTTAACCACTGTGCCACCAGGAAAGACCCTGTTCATTCTTTTTTTTCTTTTTATTTTTTTTGTGGTATGCGGGCCTCTCACTGTTGTGGCCTCTCCCGTTGTGGAGCACAGGCTCCGGACGCGCAGGCTCAGCAGCCATGGCTCACAGGCCTGGCCGCTCGGCGACATGTGGGATCTTCCCAGACCGGGGCACGAACCTGTGTCCCCTGCCTCGGCAGGCGAGCTCTCAACCACTGTGCCACTGGGGAAGCCCCCCTGTTCATTCTTTTTATTACTTGTTAATAAAGGAGAATTATTTGTTATCCTGGATTATGCAAAAATGAAATCCATTTTAAAAAGTCAAGCAACATTGCTAGTCCCTGACTTATAAAACTTAGTGGTAAAAAACAGATGGGTGGTGAGAGGCTTAGTTCTTAAAAATCCACAGGTAAAACAAAGTTGTTTTTTTTTAACATCTTTATTGGAGTATAATTGCTTTACATTGTTGTGTTAGTTGCTGCTGTATAACAAAGTGAATCAGCTTTACGTATACATATATCCCCATATCCCCTCCCTCTTGCATCTCCCTCCCACCCTCCCTATCCCACCCCTCTAGGTGGTCACAAAGCACCGAGCTGATCTCCCTGTGCTATGTGGCTGCTTCCCGCTAGCTATGTATTTTACATTTGGTAGCGTATATATGTCCATGCCACCCTCTCACTTCGTCCCAGTTTACCCTTCCCCCTCCCCATGTCCTCAAGTCCATTCTCTATGTCTGCATCTTTATTCCTGTCCTGCCCCTAGGTTTTTCAGAAGCTTTTTTTATTTTTAAGAGTCCATATATATGTGTTAGCATACGTATTTGTTTTTCTGACTTACTTCACTCTGTATGACAGACGCTTGATCCATCCACCTCACTACAAATAACTCAGTTTCGTTTCCTTTTATGGCTGAGTAATATTCCATTGTTTATATGTGCCACATCTTCTTTATCCATTCTTCTATTGATGGACACTTAGGTTGCTTCAATGTCCTGGCTATTGTAAATAGTGCTGCAGTTAACATTGTGGTACATGACTCTTTTGAATTATGGCTTTTTCAGGGTGTATGCCCAGTAGCGGGATTGCTGGGTGACATGGTAGTTCTATTTTTAGTTTTTTAAGAAACCTCCATACTGTTCTCCATAGTGACTGTCAGCACCTTTATAAAAGTCAACATCTTTCATTGATGTGCAAGAGCATTTTGCATGCCAGCCATTAATCTAAGCAAATCAATGTCATTTTTATTAGTGCAATGTGAAGTTAGAATAAATTTACAGGAAATTCATTACATTATCAAAGGCCAACAAATATGTATGCCTAAATAAGCTTAATTGAAGTCACCCAACACATAAAACAAAAAACGCAATCAAGATACATTGAGTATAGAAAAATGATGAAAAATTGTGCTGAATATTATAAAACTAGTTATAGAGATGTTCAGGGCCTAATGCTAAATACTGTTAATTAAATTCATCAAAATTGCTAACAAAATAATTTTGCTGGTGGTATATTTTCTAACAGATTATCTATCTATCTACCTATTTATGTATCCATCTATCTTTCTGTTATCTACCATCTATCCTTCCATCTACCTATAATCTGTATGTCTAACCCAAAATAAACTGAGTATGATGGAGGAACTGTATAAGTTTTATCAAAAGGAACTCCATATCATAAATTTCTCGTTCATTCTCATTAGTAGAGACAAAGTAGAATAGTATTGAATTCTTGATGCCTTACAACAAAGGAAGATGCCCACTATGGTCAAACATGAGGTCTTTCAGTAAGAGAATGTTATAGGGCTTGGAATTGTGTTAACTGATTTTGAGCAGGAGGCAAGGAAGCAGGTTTTGCTTTACATTAGGTAGTACTAAGAAGCAAGGGTACTTCTGTTATTTGGTATCTTAATTGTTGTCTAGAAAGTGGTGGGAACTGAGCAAGACTGAAGTGGCAATTTGTAAAGAAGCAACAGTTACTCATTTTAGCTAACATAAGGGGTTGTTTGGATATTCCCATGGTTTGTACAGTGTTGTTTATGTCTTTGTTTAGACTTGATTATAGAGTGGTCTTATTTTTGTCTTGCTCCATTGTGGTCGAAGAATAACTTTGTCAGATTGTGTTTCATGAAATTGTTTATTTTTAACAGGTGAACATCTTGATTTAGTTGGGAGTGCCAGGATAGCTCACAGCAAAAATGGAGTCATAGCTATTTGTCAGCTTCTGACTGTCAGAGGCTATTCTTCTCTTTCTCACAGATTTTCTCAAATTTCATTTAAACCTCTTATATCCTCCACTGTCCTGTTAAACATTCCACACAATGAATGACTCAAATCACTGATACAAAATGTATATACTTATGGATTACTAATATCTCTCAGACAGTACTCTTCTGGGAAGATTGTAACAGTTCAACATTAGAAAAGTAAAATAAGATTAAAATACAATGATAAATCTGTCTTTTTTAAACTACTAAGTTTGTGGAAAGTTATGACAGCAGTAGATAGCTAATACAATGGGCTTTGTCCAGTAATGTGAAGTTGATGAACAGTTTCATGTGATATGAAGGTGTATTTGTTTTCTGTTAAGGAGGAATATTGCTATGCAAATTTTAATGGTCATCTCTTTTAAAATAGTTTATGCATTTTTTGAGAAAAAAAGCCATATACTACATAGAAGTTAATACAATATATTCAACTGGGAAGAAACTCAATTTCTATTAATTGAGTAAATGAAACCAGACAGAAGCATGTTTGTTATGGTCTATGTCTACTATTTTTAAGGCAACATGAAGTGAAAAGAGGTTTTGAAACCTCATTTAGGAAACAGTAAAATCTGTTTGAAGCTTATCTACTCTGATCTCCTGACTGGATCACTGTCACGAACCAAAGTTCATGTCACAATGTTGGTGACAATTATGAGTTGTTAGAATATGATGTTGAAAAGATGTTTCTTTACTCATTTTAGCATAAGTAATTCACTCGAAGTGCAAACATTGAATAAGTTTGTATATTTAGATATGTATAGTGAAAGAAGTTGAATGACATTTCTGATTCATAGTGAATAACTTAGTTATGTTTAAGAAGAAATATCCAGTTTCATTGATGTAAAATCTTTATTTTAAGATGAGAAGAAAATTAAAGTGTACTAAGGATAACAAAGAGGGACTGTGTGGTCAATGCTTTTTGACTCAATTTTAAGAAAATTAGACCAAACATAAGAGAATGAGCAATAACAGCATTTGTTGTTGCAAAAATCCAGATCATCTGACAATTTTTTACAAATATATAAACTTATTTCAAGACCCCTTTGTCTTTCTTTTGCATTCATCTCAATGTGGAGAGGGCTACTTTTTGCTTAGGGATTAAGGGTAGCAACTATTATTTTATTCTAACAATAAGTACTTGACTAATAAAATACACAGTAAGTTTAAAGAGTTAAATTTTGAACTTCTATCTTTGCTCTTTGTTTGCATTACTAAAATAAGGTTTAAAACATGATTAGTCCATAAAATATATGTTCATTTTTATTGTTCATTCAAACTGAAGGAACCTGACTAATCACTCTCTAGACTAATTTACATTGTGAGCCTTCAAGTTGGTATAATTATCTCATTCTTCAAATCTGTTTAAGGGCAAAGCTGACTTCTCGAAGTCATGAAGATTTGGCAATATAGGTGTTGCCTCAATACTTTTTTTTTCAATGACACTTCCTCTAGCACACAGAAATGTACAAGATGAAGGAATAACCTTGCTCTGCCCACTTCTCAAAGATAAAGGGAAGACAGTGCTCAAAAATGTTGGCATTTGAAATATATATCAATTATTGGGTAAAAATTATTGTATAATTTATTTTATCCTTTTCTATGATGATCAAATCAAAACTAGGAATAGTGATTATGAAAAAATTAAATTAATTGAATTTTAGCTAAACAATTTTTTTTCTTACAAATAAAAAAGCATGCCTTTATTTCAGTAGCATTTGGGTTGATGGCAGCAAAGTGAATTCTAATTAACTGTTTTCTCTAGATTATATGGAAAATACACATATTCCATGAGAGTGACTTTACACAATACCACTCTAGACCATGGACTTAAGCTTAACTTTAGGTAAGCTATGATGAGTACTGTGTGAGAAGTTCAAGTGATTTAGCAAAAAGAAAATATGGTAACATTTAACATGTTTGCTTGCATGGAATTTTATACTTTTGATTATCTAATTGTAGTTATTATGTGGATAAGGGGATGGACAGGACTGCTGTATTAGGTAATACAGCATTAAGGTGCTAAATATAAACCAAATTTAGGCTATATGTAACCACTATCAGAATTCTAATTTTAAATTTAAACTTCTAGAAACATGGTACCTAATTTCTTAGGCACACTCTCCTGTACTTGATTGCTTGATGAGAGGTAATATTTTAAAATAAAAATGGTGAGGATTTAGAACTCAAGAAAGTCTAGGTTTGAATTTCAGGCCCACTGCTTATGTTATGTGTAATTTTTGGTTTTCTTTTTGCCTCAGCAAAACAGTATCAATAATATCTATTTTAAAGTCAGAAATATTGTTTGTACAGTTCCTAACTCAAAATAGTTAATAAATAAGAACTATAATTATTATTAGGCTTGCTCTAAATTTGTTAGCTTGTTTTTTTTCAATAACTGCGTTTTTGCTTTGATTTATAATGTTCAACTTCAGCCTTGTGCTCAAATTCCCCAATAATTGGGCCTTATTCTTAGTTTATTAGTAGGGTTTATGTCATATATCCTTCCACGTACTTCTCCCAGTGCTTTCAACAATTACCAGATAACACTGAGTCTTTCCACAAGAGAGACCAGATTTTTGTCCATGGATTTTAATCTCCCAATGGTCTTGTCCCCTGCACCTTATGCAAGCATTTCAATTCCATTTTCAGTCTTTCTAGGTCTTTGGCAAGTGTATAGTAAACATCAATCCTGACAATGCTGTCTCTTGAACTTATACTTCATACAGCTTAGGTTCTATTTGGAACTTTCCATGATAGTTCTTATTCTTGTCCACGTTCTTCTTCCTAGGAATTTGTATCTATACTATGAATCTCTTCTTCCACCCTCAGAATAGCCATGGCTGCTTCTTACTCCTGTAGTTAAATACTTCAGCCTATGTATTAACTGCCGGGGCTATTTACAGTATTTACTCCAGTCTTTTTTTTTAGGGAAAGTTAGATTTTTATTTTATTTATTTATTTCTGAGATATACATTTTAAAGTAATAACTAGAATTATGACTTATAACATTATATAAGAACATATAAGATTTTTAGAAATTTCATGTAATGTCTGAAACATATTAACATGTTTCCATACAAATAACCCAAAGAAAGTTTAGTATTAGTTGTTTTTTGTTTTTTTTTTTGTACTGCAGGTTCTTATTAGTCATCAGTTTTATACATATCAGTGTATACATGTCAACCCCAATCGCCCAATTCAACACACCACCATCCCCACCCCACTGTGGCTTTCCCCCCTTGGTGTCCATACGTTTGTTCTCTACATCTGTGTCTCAACTTCTGCCCTGCAAACTGGTTCATCTGTACCATTTTTCTAAGTTCCACATAACATGTGTTAATATACGATATTTGTTTTCCTCTTTCTGACTTACTTCACTCTGTATGACAGTCTCTAGATGCATCCATGTCTCAACAAATGACCCAATTTCATTCCTTTTTATGGCTGAGTAATGTTCCACCGTATATATGTACCACATCCTCTTTATCCATTCGTCTGTTGATGGGCATTTAGGTTGCTTCCATGATTTGGCTATTGTAAATAATGCTGCAATGAACATTGGGGTGCATGTGTCTTTTTGAATTATGGTTTTCTCTGGGAATATGCCCAGTAGTGGGATTGCTGGATCATATGGTCATTCTATTCTTAGTTTTTTTAGGAAATTCCATACTGTTCTCCATAGTGGCTCTATCAATTTACATTCCCACCAGCACTGCAAGAGGGTTCCCTTTTCTCCGCACTCTCTCCAGCATTTGTTGTTTGTAGATTTTCTGATGATGCCCATTCTACCTGGTGTGAGGTGATACCTCACTGTAGTTTTAATTTGCATTTCTCTAATAATTAGTCATGTTGAGCAGCTTTTCATGTGCTTCTTGGCCATCTGTATGTCTTCTTTTGAGAAATGTCTATTTAGTTCTTCTGCCCATTTTTGGATTGGGTTGTTTGTTTCTTTAATATTGAGCTGCATGAGCTGTTTATATGTTTTGCAGATTAATCCTTTGTCCGTTGATTTGTTTGCAAATATTTTCTCCCATTCTGAGGGTTGTCTTTTCGTCTTGTTTATGGTTTCCTTTGCTGTGCAAAAGCTTTGAAGTTTCATTAGGTCCCATTTGTTTATTTTTGTTTTTATTTCCATTACTCTAGGAGGTGAATCAAAAAAGATGTTGCTGTGATTTATGTCAAAGAGTGTTCTTCCTAGGTTTTCCTCTAAGGGTTTTATAGTGTCCGGTCTTACATTTAGGTCTCGAATCCATTTTGAGTTTATTTTTGTGTATGGTGTTAGGGAGTGTTCTAATTTCATTCTTTTACATGTAGCTGTCCAGTTTTCCCAGCACCACTTATTGAAGAGACTGTCTTTTCTCCATTGTACATCTTTGCCTCCTTTGTCATAGATTAGCTGACCATAGGTGCGTGGGTTTATCTCTGGGTTTCTGTCTTGTTCCATTGATCTATATTTCTGTTTTCGTGCCAGTACCATATTGTCTTGACTACTGTAGCTTTGTAGTATAGTCTGAAGTCAGAGAGTCTGATTCCTCCAGCTCTGTTTTTTTCCCTCAAGACTGCTTTGGCTATTCAGGGTCTTTTGTGTCCCCATACAAATTTTAAGATTTTTTATTCTAGTTCCATAAAAAATGCCATTGGTAATTTGATATGGATTGCATTGAATCTGTAGATTGCTTTGGGTAGTATACTCATTTTCACAATATTGATTCTTCCAATCCAAGAACATGGTATATCTCTCTCTCTGTTGGTATCATCTTTAATTTCTTTCATAAGTGTCTTATAGTTTTCTGCATTCAGGTCTTTTGTCTCCCTAGGTAGGTTTATTCCTAGGTATTTTATTATTCTTGTTTCAGTGGTAAATGGGAGTGTTTCCTTAATTTCTCTTTCAGATTTTTCGTCATCAGTGTATAGGAATGCCAGAGATTTGTGTGCATTAATTTTGTATCCTGCAACTTTACCAAATTCATTGATTAGCTCTAGTAGTTTTCTGGTGGCATTTTTAGGATTCTCTATGTATAGCATCATGTTATCTGCAAACAGTGAGAGTTTTACTTCTTTTCCAATCTGTATTCCTTTTATTTCTGTTTCTTCTCTGATTGCCGTGGTTAGGACTTCCAAAACTATGTTGAATAATAGTGGTGAGAGTGGACATCCTTGTCTCATTCCTGATCTTAGAGGAGATGCTTTTAGTTTTTCACCATTGAGAATGATGTTTTCTGTTGGTTTGTCATATATGGCCATGATTATGTTGAGGTAGGTTCCCTCTATGCCCACTTTCTGGAGAGTTTTTATCATAAATGGGTGTTGAATCTTGTCAAATGCCTTTTCTGCATCTATTGAGATGATCATATGGTTTTTATTCTTCAATTTGTTGATATGGTGTATCACGTTGATTGATTTGCGTATATTGTAGAATCCTTGCATCCCTGGGATAAATTCCACTTGATCGTGGTGTATGATCCTTTTAATATGTTGTTGGATTCTGTTTGCTAGTATTTTGTTGAGGATTTTTGCATCTATATTCATCAGTGATATTGGCCTCTAATTTTCTTTTTTTGTAGTATCTTTGTCTGGTTTTGGTATCAGGGTGATGGTGGCCTCGGAGAATGAGTTTGGGAGTGTTCCTTCCTCTACAATTTTTTGGAAGAGTTTGAGAAGGATGGGTGTTAGCTCTTCTCTAAATGTTTGAGAGAATTCACCTGTGAAGCCATCTGGTCCTGGACTCTTGTTTGTTGGAAGATTTTTAATCACAGTTTCAATTTCATTACTTGTGATTGGTCTGTTCATATTTTCTACTTCTTCCTGATTCAGTCTTGGAAGGTTATGCATTTCCAAGAATTTGTCCATTTCTTCCAGGTTGTCCATTTTATTGGCATAAAGTTGCTTGTAGTAGTCTCCTAGATTGCTTTGTATTTCTGCAGTGTCTGTTGTAACTTCTCCTTTTTCATTTCTAATTTTATTGATTTGAGTCCTCTCTTTTTCTTGATGAGTCCTGCTAATGGTTTATCAATTTTGTTTATCTGCTCAAAGAACCAGCTTTTAGTTTTATTGATCCTTGCTATTTTCTTTGTTTCTATTTCATTTATTTCTGCTCTGATCTTTATGATTTCTTTCCTTATCCTACCTTTGGGTTTTGTTTGTTCTTCTTTCTCTAGTTCCTTTAGGTGTCAGGTTAGATTGTTTAGTTGAGATTTTTCTTGTTTCTTGAGGTAGCTTGTATAGCTATAAACTTCCCTCTTAGAACTGCTTTTGCTGCATCCCATAAGTTTTGGATCGTTGTGTTTTCATTGTCATCTGTCTCTAGGTATTTTTGGATTTCCTCTTTGATTTCTTCAGTGATCTCTTGGTTATTTAGTAACGTATTGTTTAGCCTCCATGTGTTTGTGTTTTTTACGTTTTTTTCCCTGTAATTCATTTCTAATCTCATAGTGTTGTGGTCCGAAAAGATGCTTGATATGACTTCAATTTTCTTAAATTTACTGAGGCTTGATTTGTGACCCAAGATGTGATCTATCCTGGAGAATGTTCTGTGCACACTTGAGAAGAGAAGAAAGTGAGAAGAAAGTGTAATCTGCTGTTTTTGGATGGAATGTCCTATAAATATCAATTAAATCTATCTGGTCTATTGTGTCATTTAAAGCTTGTGTTTCCTTATTTATTTTCATTTTGGATGATCTGTCCATTGGTGTAAGTGAGGTGTTAAAGTTCCCCAATATTATTCTGTTACTCTTGATTTTCTCTTTTATGGCTATTAGCAGTTGCCTTATGTATTGAGGTGCTCCTATGTTGGGTGCATATATATTTATGATTGTTATATCTTCTTGGATTGATCCCTTGATCATTATGTAGTGTCCTTCCTTGTCTCTTGTAACATTTTCTTTTTCTTTGTGGTACGCGGGCCTCTCACTGTTGTAACCTCTCCTGTTGTGGAGCACAGGCTCCGGATGCACAGGCTCAGCGGCCACGGCTCATGGGCCCAGCCGCTCCGCGGCATGTGGTATCTTCCTGGACCGGGGCACGAACCTGTGTCCCCTGCATTGGCAGGCGGACTCTCAACCACTGTGCCACCAGGGAAGCCCAACATTCTTTATTTTAAAGTTTATTTTATCTGATATGAGTATTGCTACTCCAGCTTTCTTTTGATTTCCATTTGCATGGAATATCTTTTTCCATCCCCTCGCTTTCAGTCTGTGTGTGTCAATAGGTCTGAAGTGGGTCTCCTGTAGACAGCATATATGGGTCTTGTTTTTTTATCCATTCAGCAAGCCTGTGTCTTTTGGTTGGAGCATTTAATCCATTCACGTTTAAGGTAATTATCGATACGTATGTTCCTATGACCATTTTCTTAATTGTTTTAGGTTTGTTTTTGTAGGTCCTTTTCTTCTCTTGTGTTTCCCACTTAGAGAAGTTCCTTTCACATTTGTTGTAGAGCTGGTTTGGTGGTGCTGAATTCTCTTAGCTTTTGCTTGTCTGTAAAGCTGTTGATTTCTCCATCGAATCTGAATGAGATCCTTGCCGGCTAGAGTAATCTTGGTTGTAGGTTTTTCCCTTTTATCACTTTAAGTATATCATGCCACTCCCTTCTGGCTTGTAGAGTTTCTGCTGAGAAGTCAGTTGTTAACCTTATGGGAGTTATTTTGTATGTTATTTGTCATTTTTCCCTTGCTGCTTTCAATAATTTTCCTTTGTCTTTAATTTTTGCCAATTTGATTACTATGTATTTCGGCATGTTTCTCCTTGGGTTTGTCCTGTGTGGGACTCGCTGCACTTCCTTGAATTGGGTGGCTATTTCCTTTCCCATGTTAGGGAAGTTTTTGACTATAATCTCTTCAAATATTTTCTCGGGTCCTTTCTCTCTCTCTCTTCTCCTTTTGGGACCCTTATAATGCGAATGTTGTTGCATTTAATGTTGTCCCAGAAGTCTCTTAGGCTGTCTTCATTTCTTTTCATTCTTTTTTCTTTATTCTGTTCTGCAGCAGTGAATTCCACCATTCTGTCTTCCAGGGCACTTATCCATTCTTCTGCCTCAGTTATTCTGCTATTGATTCCTTCTAGTGTAGTTTTCATTTCAGTTATTGTATTGTTCATCTCTGTTTGTTTGTTCTTTAATTCTTCTAGGTCCTTTTTAAACATTTCTTGCATCTTCTCGATCTTTGCCTCCATTCTTTTTCCGAAGTCCTGGATCATCTTCACTATCATTATTCTGAATTCTTTTTCTGGAAGGTTGCCTATCTCCACTTCATTTAGTTGTTTTTCTTGGGTTTTATCTTGTTCCTTCATCTGGTACATAGCCGTCTGCCTTTTCATCTTGTCTTTCTGTGAATGTGGGTTTTGTTCCACAGGCTGCAGAATTGTAGTTCTTCTTGCTTTTGCTGTCTGCCCTCTGGTGGATGAGGCTATCTAAGAGGCTTGATGAGTCCAGTCTTTCTTATTTGGCCTTCCCCATCTATTGACTGAAGCCCACTCAGTTCTGATGAAAATGAAGGCCAGTGAATGGGAAGTAGCAAATAATCAGAAGCAAGAAATAAAACTCTGGCAAAAAGGAAAAAAAAGGAAGAAAGAAAGAAATCCTGAAGTTAAAAAAAAAATTTTTTTTATGTAACTTCCTTAGCTATTTCTATAGAAATAAGAAACTACTGTGAAATGTACTGTGTATGTAGAAAGGAGTTAGACTTGCATGTGATCTCAATAATGATCAGTGTTACACCAAAAGGAAGCATATGAGCATCATTTTGAACCTATGCAACTTGAACTTAGAGTGAGGCCTTCTAATGAAATGAAGCTCTCTCACTAGACTGAAGATAGAGTCCTGGAGCTTGCAATTGAGATCTAGCAGCAGAAAACTGCTAGAAATACGTCAATACAAAGTCATAAAATGAAATGAGTTTAGAGAGTCTGGGACCTGGTGTATTTTTAAGGGCTGACAGAAGGATGGATATTATGCAGTAGCAAAGTCTTAGGAAAATGTTTGTATTGACCAGAAGCCATTGTAGGATATAGTCCCCTTGCATTTAGACTTCATACTACACATACACAGTTTTTAGTAATGAAAGCTAGTGATTAAACATTATAATAAAAGGAGTTACGCATGAAAGAATACAAAGAAGCAAAATTTACTATTTTTGTGTTACTCTTTATAGAAGATTTATTTCTACTCTTACAAAGAATAGTCAATCTTGTTATTTGGTTGTATAAATGAAATATAGCTTTAATCTCTTTCCTTAATGTTGATTTGTAGAGAATATATTTCTCCTTGCCTTTTATACTTTTTAAAAATAGGATTTGGGATATAAAAACCAATCATGTTGTTACTTGTTATAACAATTATATGAGAAAATTAATTCAAGATTAATAGTGGTATTCAAAGGAGGATGAGGTTGTATAAAAATTGTTTATCGATTTATTTTGATTTAACTACATAAAATAGCCACCTTAAATCTTTAGTTCAAATGAATATTTTTTTTCCTGGAGTATGTGCAATTTGTATTATATTTTGAGTTTAAAAAGAAACTAAAAGAGATAGAGAAAGAACAATATTTTCTTCCATTTAAAAATATGTTGTAGTTTGATTTTCAATGTTGTTTGTTATGTTATTTTATATTCTAATGATATAAAAAGACAACTTTTGGTTCATTCCCAGATTCCTGCTATACCTAAAGTACTGCATATTTAAGGTAGTCTTAACCTCTAGTTTGAGAGCTGACACTAATATATGTTTACTTTAATTGTCTTAACCTTTTGTTTTTTGTCATAGCCAAAACCAAATCTTCTACCAGTTGCAATTCTTCTTTAGTGAAATATCACAAATATCACATTTTCTACCTTTCCATTCTCAACCCAGCCTCAAAATGGGGACATAAAATCTTGTTTCATTTTTCTTGCAAAAGTTGCATAACTAGTATCAATAACTTGGGAGTGTGTCAATATAAGCATTATTACTTAGAAAGGCTTACCCTGAAAAACTCAGTGTTTCATGTACATGTCAGAATTCTCAGTTTTAATTGATCCAATATTTTTTCTCACTAGGCTTGCCTCTTGTTAAGAAAATCATTGGTTTTACTAGTAAGCTTTTCTTTAATTTTATATCTGGCACTCTCAATGTGATTGCAGCAAACCCATAAATGACTCATATTTCAAAAATGACTAACATGTATGAGAGCTTATTATGTGCCAGGTACATGTATTTTACATGTATAACTAACCTAATCTCACAATCTGCCTATAAAATATTATTATGATTTTTCTCATTTTTAAAAATAAAGCTGGAGTGCTACAAGTTAAATAACTTTCCCCGAGTCAGAGACTTAGGAAGTAGTAAAGTAAGAATTCAAATTAGGAAGTCTGACTGCCAATCCAGTGATCCTTACCCATTTTCTTAATCCCTGATTATAATTATTATTCCGCTGGACCGTGGGGAGAGTATATAGAATAAGAAGCTATCTATCTAACCTGTCACACCATTGCTTTATATGGCTTCAGACAGTGCACACTGATCACAGTGGTAGTCAGGAGCCTCCTTGTTGACCATTTTTTGTCTCCAAATGAAGGTCACAGTACATTTTCTCTTTTATCTTAAGGCCACTTTTTCCATCCACAGTCTATTGATTAAATTATTCCCCTATTTGGTAACTAAGGATTGGGAAATGATCCAACTCATTACTGATGTATTACTAAATGAAAATAAACAGGATCAACAGGAAAGAATTTTGATGCTTAAATTTAAATATCCTGATATGTAGTATTTTTTTGCTTCACTCTGCTCATTTGGAGAATAAAACAGAATTGCTTGAGCCCAGATGTGTGGATAATGTTTAGGCACATGGCTGTTTCATTTGTTTCTGATATTTAAAAGATGGGTTTACCATCCTTATCACCACCTCTTTTCAACAGTATCAATTAAAAGTATTCACAATGTAAAATTTACCATGATTCCTGCCTTTATTAGAAAAGAAATAAAGGCCTAGTATACTAAAATGTAATAAACATAGTGTAAAATCCTGTAGTAACCTCAGAATCTGGAGATGCAGTTTTAAACCTTCGTGTTTTTGTTGACAGTGAGGAACTGGATGAATTACAGAAAATGACAGAGAAACAGATTTCATAGGAATAAAGATAATTGTGGGTTGAATATATAAAATTATTATTTAAGGACTTTCTTAATATATCTATTATATAATACAGTGTTTGCAAGTTCATGTGATAGCATATGCTTCTATATTTCAACATAGTTTGTTTTCACATTTTTTAACATCCACATTAATACTATGGGAACCATAGAAAATTTTCTTTTATTTTTACAACCATGGCATATTGCTTGCCCAAAACAAGATAATAGAACAAATGACAGTTAATTATAAAATATGATTCTAGCTTCATTTGATAGCAAAAATCTACAGTGTGAAATATCAACATATTTTCTATTCTGATATTCTACTCAATAAAATATAAGTCTAGAATGACTGAATTCTTTTAAGCTTTATCAATGTCAGATAAAATCAACATGTTCATCTTTCAGGAATTCATACTTAGGTAGGAATAAGACAGATAGATAAAAGTAGCACACATACCTGACTATTCATTAAAGACTAAGTCCAGGGTTTCCCTGGTGGTGCAGTGGTTAAGAATCTGCCTACGAATGCAGGGGACACGGGTTTGAGCCCTGGTCCTGGAAGATCCCACATGCCACGGAGCATCTAATCCTGTGAGCCACAACTACTGAGCCTGCATGCTGCAACTACTGAAGCCCACGCGCCTAGAGCCCGTGCTCCGCAACAAGAGAAGCCACCGCAATGAAGAGTAGCCCCTGCTCACAGCAATAGAGAAAAGCCCGCGCAGCAACAAAGACCCAACACAGCCTAAAATAAATAAACTAATTTAAAAAAAAAAAGAGTAAGTCCATTTGAAGCATTCTAAGGTTGAGTGACCTTCACTGACTTGTATGTATAGATTATCGAATATCGTAGTAGAAGTAACAGACCATGAACAGAGCCTGATTCTTTTCAAGCTAGATAGTGCATATAGTCATAATTATTTCTGAGTCCAGGGTCAAAAGAACTGTTCATCACTTTTCTGGTTTATTGAGGAATCTTTTAAAATAATAAGTAATACATCATTCTTGTCCCTAGGTTATAAAGAAATTAAATGAAGCAAATTCTGGGGGTAATTTTTGATAGTATATTATCTAGAGCATCTTGCCTTTCATTCTTGTCATTTCGTCTTTTAATGTAGATCTCATATTTCAGAACTTCAGGTCACTCATTCAACTTCTTTTATAATGTACTATAATAATATATTCCACTGGATTTTTCTCCATTTAATTTACTAAGTCATTATTGTTTTGTACAAAGTATTAATGAGGGCATTAGAACTACTATAGAAGATAAAACAATTTTTTTCTTTCTGTCAAAGAAATAAATTCCTTTTACCATGATACACTGTCATAAAAAGCAAAACTTAGCAGATGAAGGAAACAGTTTCCTTCAAGAAGTTAAAAAGTAGAATCTAGTATTTAAAATACAGAGGAAAGATAATACAGACTTTCAAGTAGCCCAAGCTCAACTTTTGAAAGCACAATTACTTACTTTTATGAAATAATATATTTATTTTTATAAAATCACTGATATGGAATAAACATTGAGAAGTTTAAATACACATGTTAAATACAAAAGCCTTTCATCTACTAAGACTTAAAGCAGGTAAATATAAGTGATTGACACTGATGGGTCAGTCACTACCAGTGGTAGTGTAAATTGGTATACCTTCACTAGAAAGCAATTTGGCAATTTATAGCAAGAGCTTTAGACATGTTTATAACTCCATTACATGTAATTCCACCTTGAAGAATTTTGATTGATAAAATAATTTAAGGTATGGAAATAGTAAAACAATGAAAACTTCTAAATGTCCAATATCTCATTAGGGGAATGTTTAAGTTAAACTATGGTCAACGAATGCAACTGAACATTATAAGAGGCATGGCTTAAAAGAGAATTAAAGAGTGGAAAATACCTTGACTATAATATTAATTGAAAACATAGGCATAAAAAAAAGTGTATATACAACAGTATCAACTATGTAAAACAATTGGAAAAACTAAAGAAAATATTAACAGTTGTTGCCTTTGAATTGGTGAAGTTAAGAATAGTGTTTTTTTAAAATTTTACATTTTCTATGATTTCCAAATATTTCACATTGATCACATATTACTTTTACACTAAATATAAACAGTTATACCAAAACACAAGTGAGTGATAAGAGAAAAAATAGATAAGCTAAACATCATCAAAAATAACTGTTGTATTGAAAAGGCACCATCAGAATGTGAACAGACAACCCACAGAATTGGAGAACATTTCTGAAAATCATATACCTGATAAGGGACTTGCATCTATAATATATGAAACAGAATTACAACTCCAAATAGTCAGAAACCCAATAATATGAATAGACATTTCTCCAAAGAAGACATATGATTAAGTACCAGAAAAGATATTCAGCATCATTGGTTATCAGGGAAATGTGATAAATACAAAATGAAATACCACTTCACACTCCAGTACAATAATCAAAAAGAGAGTTATTAAGTATTGGTAAGGATGTAGAGTAATTGGAACCCTCATACAATGTTGGTAAGGTAAAATGGTACAGTTGCTTTGGAAAACCGTCTTGCAGTTCTTTAAACAGTTAAACATAGTTACCATTGATTCTACTCTGAATGAAAATGTACATTCACAGAAAACTTGTAAACAAATGTTTATAGAAGCATTATTCCTAATAGCATTCTTAAAAAGTGGAAACAATCTTCAATCCAGCAACTGATAAATGAATAAATAAAATGTGATATAGCCATACAGTGCAATATTATTCAGCAATAAAAAGAAATGATGTAATGATACATACTATAACATGGTAAACCTTGAAATCATCATGCCAAGTGAAAGAATCTAGTCACAGAGGAACACATACTGAATGGTTCTATTTACATATGAAATGTTCAGAGTAGATAAATCTATAAGAGATTGAAAGTATATTAGTGGTTTCCTAGAGCTGGGGGAATGGGAGAATTGGGAGATGATGGCTAAGTAGTAAATGATTTCTTTGGGGGATAATGAAAATGTTCTAAAATTGATTCTGGTGATGGAAGCACAATTCTTTGAATATACTAAAATACATCCAATTGGACACTTGAAATGAGTTCATTTTACATGTATCTCAATAAAACTCTTAACAAAAATAGTAAAAAAACCCAAAAACTGTAAGGAGGAAATACCCTCAGACATAACAGGATAAACTGAAATGCACTAATTTTATGAGAAATTTTAAAAACTAGGAATTAGTTGACGGTAGGTTCTGATAGCTTTATGTTTGGGACCCAGAAATAAGGACCCACAGGCATAAGGTAGTCAGAGGTTTGTAGGCACCAGATAGACAATAAGGGAAGTTACAGGAAGAAGGGAAGATAGTATCAGGGAGGCTGTCATTAGTTACTGATTGCAAAGCTTTAAGTTTACATATTTATCTTCTCACATGTTCTATTACCAATTTTATTTAAGTTGTATCTCATTTATTGAAGAAGCTAGTTTTTACAAACTAAGGATGGTTAGTTAGTTCTTATGGCAAAGATTCTGAATCATCAATTTTTGATGTGTAGACTTTTATTGCCATGGGATCACTGGGGATAAATTCTGTAGTACTTGATAGTCTCTAGTTCTAAATTACTCTGTTATCTTCTCCCTGTAAAGAGGACTGGATCAATTCATCTTTTCATCTCAAAATAAATTACATAGCCTTTTTGTATAAGTGAAAAGCAAGGTCAAGTAACTATTTTGG
Source organism: Delphinapterus leucas (assembly GCF_059928025.1). Taxonomy (NCBI): domain Eukaryota; kingdom Metazoa; phylum Chordata; class Mammalia; order Artiodactyla; family Monodontidae; genus Delphinapterus; species Delphinapterus leucas. The sequence goes on along the minus strand of NC_143136.1, from coordinate 41,982,677 downwards.
CTTCTTTATTATAGGTTTATATGCTTATTTTAGTTCTTAGAATCATACTACTCTACTAGTATGAGGAATAAAAAGGTCGAAATATGTTCCTACCCCACCAAGGCATGGGGCAACATTTCATTAAGGAGGAGTGAGCAGAGTATTTCTTATTTTATTTAGATCACTTTCTAATCCTATTAGAGTGTACAAGGCTGTGAGGGGAGGGTTGGGCCTGAGGGAGAGCCTCCAGGCCCATCATATAGGTAGATCTGCATGAAAGGACAAAAAAATCAGTATATACCATGAGGGAGAAAGTTCCAAGTGAGCCAAGATAATTGAGCTGTTCTGTTTATAATCCCCTTAAACTTACCACTAAAAGCTACCTCTTCTAGCATGGAGATCCATTTATAAACTTGGCATTGACCCATATCAGTTTTCCTAAAGCTTGTGAGTCCTGGAGGGGACTCACAAATTCATAAAAATATGCATTTGAACGAAAGAAATTATTCTTGAGCTCCCCACAGAGGTTAGACCATGTAACTAACACATATTTCTGATGTCATAATGGTTGAAGAAATAATTCTGGGTGACTGAATGTTATTTACCTCTCTCCCATATATCTATTCTTTTAATTATATGGAAACCCATTTTATATGGTTTAATAATATTGCTGTTTTTCATACTGTTTTCATGAAGGCTTACTATTTGTAGCCATCCAGAAATAAAATTTGACCTATTTTAGATCCCTTCTATTTAAATAAATTTTTTGATAAACGTTTTTCCCTCAGGAATTTGAATTTCTTTTATGCTTTAATTTTCCTTTAAATTGTTTTCCTTTGAACATCAATAGACATTATCCAATGTTGTTTTTATCAAAATAACAATCAGTAGTTACCAGTGTGACCTCCATATGACTAAATCCATACTCCCCAATTTTCTAACTCTAACCCATATTATTGATTTCAAAATATTTGGGTATTTCTCTGAATTCTCAGTAATCACCCTTACATTTCATATACTCTTTTGAGATTAGAGACTCTGTAATTTACCTTCCTAGAAAGAGACATGGCAAACGAGAAATGAGAAAAGACAGTAATTAAGACAGGCTTTCATTTTACTGTCATTGGCAGTTAAATGTGACAGTTACAGTGAATACTTCATAACAAGCCGTTCCCTAGACAGCAAGATTGACATTTGTAAATAGTTTAAAGATAGTGAGTAGAGATTTCATGATTGGATGACTGATAAAATAGCAGTAAAACTTATCCTAATGATACCCTTATGCCTTTGACATTATCCACTGTGTCATCACTCTTAATTCTGATTGAAAAAGGCCAGTGAAGTTCACCTCATACTGTAAATGATTCAATAATACACTACCTGAGTATACTATAGTCTACAGAACCTCTTTATTTGTTCTTACCATCTCATAATTATCTAAGAATGAAAACAGACTCAACCACTGTATGTAGTTTCTAATATTCAGAGAATAAAAGGATACTGTGGACAGTTCCTTACCCTCTTTCCATACCTCTAATTTTTATTTCCTTATGTATACATTGGTTTTTCTCTCCTTATACCCCTGTACACCAGCATGATTTAGTCATAACCCTGGCATCTGAAAGAAAAATATACATGTAGAAAAAGTAAAAAGCCCTAAGCCTAGTCCTTCTGAGCTTGGGGATTGTGGGAAGGAGAGGAGGGCAGAGGTAGAAGAGAGGGCCAGAATTCATAATAAAGAGTACCGAGGAGAGGGAATAAAAACTCTGGAGAATTTACCATAGGAGACAGGGTTACTTGAAGGGACTATTTAAATTATGAAATTGAGATTTGTTAGCATATTGATTCATTCAGCAAATATATATTGAGAACTAACTGTGTGTCTGGTACTGTTTAGGTGGTAAAGACACAGCACTTGTTAAACAGATCATCTTCTGTCAAGTGATCATAGAGAATTCTCTTTGAGTCCATAGCTATGCGTTTAAGTAACATCAGCAATTTGATGAAAGCAGGGACATTGCTAGTGTGAGCAAATTGTTCATGCAACACATCTGTGCCTTCAAGACTTGATCAGGCTGAGAGCAGAATTCAGAGCTAACACTGGAGGTTGGGCCGTTGAGAAAATACAACGATATGATTTAAATGGATGACACGAACTGGTTATGGAGGTGAAACAGTTTGCAGGGTCACTTGGTAGCTCACCCTCTCATTTTATCTTCACTAAAGCCTGGAAGCCCACTGATAACAGTTTCTCAAAGGGAGAATAGTTGCTTGCTGGGATGAAATGTCTGTTAACTCTATATCAAAAATCCAGAGGCTTCTTATCCTACTGAAATTTGCTTCCATATAGTACTCATATCTGGGGCAGAAATTTCAAATTTCATTGGCTTCTCCTGCTCATAATGGCCACTGCCAGAGGGACTTGTGCCATGAACCAAACCAGATGGGGGCTATTCTCTTATTCTCTGTTTCACTAAAGTATTGCAGCTTTGCAGTTACCTGGTAAATAGAAGACATATTCAAGTATAGAAAGTGTGCCTTCCCAATTCAAAGTGGCCCATCTGATAGTTTTCCTTTTTAACAGTAGGTTATTCAGTGTGCAGCAAAAGTTTATTATTATTAGGTTATATTTGGGATCCTAGAATATTACATACTTAAGTGAGTTTTATTTTCTTAAATCCTCTGTCACACATCTCTTATTAAGACATGTAAAGGTAATTACTACTGTCTCCCTTCCATGTGTTCTGAGCTAAAAGGTCATCAAATTTGTAGACTACTATGATGTCCTTTGTATCAGTGAGGCAATCAGGGCCCATGTGGTATGGAGACAGAGAGTGAGCTATCCCCAAAACAGGATGGCAAGGTTATTGGTGTTTTCATCAGGCAAAAGTAACTGCTTCTGGTAGTCCTTATGTATCAGATGGTAGAAAAATGCCTTTGGAAGATAAAGTGCATTGCAGATATTAGGACTCCAGCAAGAAGACTATAACTGGAACAGAAAATCCCTATCAGATTCCTCACTTGATTAAATTTAATTTCATATCTGGATGTCTTTGTTATTTGTTAAGATGGAAAATTGAACATAATGAAAGATAACATACTTGCATGTGTTAAGTGTTTGATGCTAGCATTAATCTCTGTAGTTTCTCTAAGAAAGTATTTTATATTCTAATTTGGTAGTAACTGAGATTTAGAGCATTTTTTACTTATTGTAATAGCCCTAATTCCTTAAATGTGGAATGAAATAGGATTAAGGAAAGAGTATTCAGGGAAACTCAGGGGAGCTAATGAACATTCTGCCTGTGTTTCTCTTGTGAAATAATTCACCTCCAACAAGCCATTCTCTCTCTGTGCACCTCCTTTTCAATTTTCAAATTCCCAAAGTAGATAATCCCATTGATCCAGGTTTGGTCAGTTTTCTCTACCAGGATAGATTAGGCATGGCCAAGGGGCAAGAAGAATAAGAATGAGAAAAGCCCAGATAAGAGTCATTGTTAGTCTGGCAGCCAAATGAATTTAAATCCAAATTTGTAGCTAACTCCCTACACTAAAGAAAAGAAAAATTATGGTTTGAGACTCTAGGTGCATTTTAACTAAGAAAGTTAAAGTTCTTTCTGAAATGGAGCATCACTTCACTTTGTATATGAATAGGAAAGTGGTAAACACAGATAGTACACTTATCTCCTTTATTAAAATTCATAAAATTTTAGGCAGCATAGCAAAGTGTTTAGGAATTTGGACTCCAGGCCTAGATCACCATTTTGAATTCTGCCCTTGTGCCATATCACTTTAACCCTCTGTACCTCAAGTTCCTGAACTGAAAATGAAAATAATAATAGAATCTACATAAGAGGGTTTTTGTTTTTGTTTTACGGTACGCGGGCCTCTCACTGTTGTGGCCTCTCCCTTGCGGAGCACAGGCTCCGTCCTGATGCACAGGCTCAGCGGCCATGGCTCACGGGCCCAGCCGCTCCGCGGCATGTGGGATCTTCCCGGACCGGGGCAGGAACCCGTGTCCCCTGCATCGGCAGGCGGACTCTCAACCGCTGCGCCACCAGGGAAGCCAAATAGGGTGGTTTTGAGGGAGAAATGAGTTAACATTGGAGTGTATTTACATATTATGTCTGACACATAATAAGCACTGTATAAGGTTCGTTAAATAAATACATGAAGCACGCTTATAAGAAAAGTGAAAAATTCAGCTAAACAATTTGAAGAAATCAGGCTTAGTCCTGAATTCAGCAGGACCATCTGTGTATGTGGAGACATTCTTTCATAGTAATATAATGCTAAATATAATTCAAGTGGAAAAGTTCAAAAGAAGTTATGAAAAAATGGCTAAATAATTAGGTAGATTCTACAAAGGAAGGAATATTGGATGTTTAATTAAATGACATGAAAAAATTTAACTGAGAAAAGATTTAGGAGGTCTAAAACAACTGATAGGTATTTTACTAAGCATAATGCATAATTTAGCCCCTTCCTCAATCTCCCTTTAAGAGTTTTTACTTGCAAAGAGCACAGATTTTTTTCCACTCTCTGTCATGTGGTAACAGATGGATCTGATCTTTCATAGGTGGGCAAATATGTCTGTTTCTAGAGTGAAGCATTTAAAATTCCATTGTTGCCACAGAATTAAATCATGATTACCAATATTTAATCTCCATCTGTTTGAAAACTTTGTCTGTATTCCTATTGGTTCTGAAATCAAGCTAAGGAAGAAGGTGTTATTTTTATTCCCAACATATGAAAAGAAAAGGGAAAATGTCTCCCCTTTTACTACAAGCTAGATAGCAAAACAAAATCACTCTTCCTATGTTCAGGCAATCACATGTTCACATCTGAGACTTTTGCTCTTGAGCAAGTGATACAAAAATGCAGGCAAAGAGAGGGTAATGACATAGCAGTGGTGGTGACCATCTAGTGTGGTCGTCTGTCTGATGGCTCTGGAGGTGTCCAGTGCTTGCATTGATGTACAGTTTTGATGTTGGTTTGCTACCTAGCCCAGCTGTGTTCTTGCCTTTTTTCTGGATTTAGCTCTTGAGCTTTGCCATGTTCTTATTCTTTGTTTACAATCCCTCCTTGCTGAGTTTTAAACAATTCTATGCTAACACAATAGAGTGAAATACTAGTGATTCATGAAAAAAATATAGTCATTTAAAAATACAAATATAGTGTATGTTTGTCAGTACAATAGAGAATATTCACATATTGGTAATTATTTGTGATATTTCAGTTAAAGCAGTTAATCACAGAGAACAAAGGAAATTTAACAATTAGTGTGAATGTTGACCTAATTATCTCTGTACTGAAATTAATCTTAAGAAAGCGATAAAACTAGATAAGTAAATTCAATAAATTCACTCTTAAACCAAATTTATTCTATATATTTTAATGAATTTAGTCATAGAAATTACTCAGTTGCTGACAATTGCTACAAATGCACCTAAAGCCCCTTTATTTATAGCAATTTAAATAGGATAAAACATAAGTAGAAATACATCAGGAAAGTATCATTTCACATTGACTGAATACACAGCACTTTGAAAATTGAAGAGTATGGCCCTGTTCAGTGTCACCTTACACATGTGTGAACAAATACCTTATAGTATATCTGTAACTTATTATTTTCACTTATGTTCCACACTTGTACCTTATTAGATTTCTGTCACCCTCAAAGAATGCAGCAGAATATTAGGAAGAGGCAGTTCCAAACTCATAATAAATTTTTTAAAAGAAATTGAAATGGTCCCTTGCTTAGTTTATACTATGAAATATAAGTGAATTTTCAAAGGCAGTGGAAAACTTAATGCAGGGAAAATATGAAGAATACTCCAAGTTTTGACTTTGAAAATGTTTAGGTAATGTAAAATATAAAATGATTCACAAACAATACCTTAACTTTATTGTACCATACATCATGTAGTGTATGCTGTATTTATCAAAGCATATTTAATTCTGAACTGAAGCTTAGCATTTCATTATTTTTCTGTACTGTACAGTGAATAATACTGAATTCAAAAACACCTATGTATAGAATTCTTAAAACTTTAAATAATAAAGACATTGAAATTTGGTAATACAGATAAAACAAGTCATTTTACTATATATGAAACATTCATACATGAAAAATGTAAAAATTTTAATCAGAGATAAAGGCAAATAGAATAAGCAGACTCCCCCTTGCAAAAAGAAAAGAAAAAAAAGGAAAAATGAGGAAGGAAGGGAACAGCCTTAGGCAGTTTCTGACTACATTAACTTTAATTTAGAAGGACAAATAAGCTCCTCTTAATAATTTACCCATTTGGAGATGTGGAAGGCAAATAATACTCCAGATATGCTGTCCTCCTAATTATTCCCCCAGGGAATCAGTCTGATCAGTGTTGATGTGCACATTGGGGTAGGCTGTGCTGTATAGAAAGGCACCTAACCAAGGGATTGAAATTGAGCCTGTGTTTCACTCACCAAGTCATGGACCTTGGCACAGGGCTGTGTTAGTCTGGAGAGGTTGCCTTTCTAGAATCACACTCAGTCACCATCAGGGCCAGGCTGATACACTTTTTCACAGTCTGTCTGACCAGCAGCTTTGATACTGGCCATTGGATCATTATAAAGGAAAGAATGGATGTCCAACTCAGTAATTTCTTCTAGGTTAATTCATCAGTCAAGGATGCACCTAAGTGCAAATAGTAACATACATGTAGAAGTTCTGCTGTGCATAAACAAGGAGAAAACATTGGTACTTTGATGGGTTCAAGTACACCAAAGTTCTGTCTTTTATGTTAGAAATTACTCTTGTAATGTAGAATGGAGTTAAGTTTCACCAGGACTTTTTTGCATCCCTCCACCTCCAGAAGCCATATACCTTAACGTTCTGGGGTAATATAAAATAAGACAATACATTGGCTGGTACAATTTTGTGCCATGGGAATCAAACCTGACTCAGGCACATCAAAACAATAACTTCCAAGCACCCTTATTCCAGGTGTGTGTGTGTATATATATATATATATATATATATATATATATACATACACACACACACACATATATATGCACAAACACATATAATATGATTATACTTTTCTTAAGAGCAACGTATGCATATGTATGTATAAACGTTTTTATATAAACATATACTATACCTATATATAGAGAGATAGATATGTATAATCTATCATTTTTTATCTTAACATAGAAAACCAGATGGAAAAATATGGTCATTGGCCACTTTAAGAATTGGAAGAGGGGAAGGAGTGATTATTAACTTTATATACCTCAAAATTGCTTGACTTATTACTAATTCTATAATTTTTTATGTTAGCATAGAAAAACAGATGGAAAGATATGTCCCATTGACCACTTTAAGAATTGGAAGAAGGGAAGGAGTGAGTATTAACTTTATATACCTCAAAATTGCTTGACTTATTAATAACAGGATTGTCTGTGTTAAAAACAACTAAAACAATTTCTTAAGTTGGGAGACTATAATTATCTTTTTAACTGATTGCTGCATAGATAAATTTAGGGGAGTGTTTTCCCCTTTTTTTGTTTGTTTCGTTTTGCAGTGGAGAGAAAGCAGCTTTATATTAATATTTCCAGAGTACAGAAATCTTTGAAGATTCAGCCAACATTTTAACCACTAACATGCCAAGCATTACCTGATATAATAGAAATTTGTGGTTGTTTTTAGCAGATGGCTACGATATCTATGTCTTGCACTGGTCGTTTTTTGTGTATCTGTAGATTTACATCTATTACTCTGTATATGTCTATGTCTATATATCACCAAAATGTTGTTAGTGATGGTTCTTAATATGTCTAAAGGTAGAAATATCCAAAAGATAGAATAAAGTATAATTTCCTCTCTAATACCCACCATAATGATGAAAAGGATATTACTCAAGCAGAGGTATGACCGTCAACTTCCAACCATGGCACTGACGTTATGAATGTCTGCTAAAAAATATTTACCTCTCCCATTTGAGAGTACCAGTATTTGGGATCTGCTGTTATTTTTTCCTAGTGGTATGTAGCCTATCATATCTTACTTGGATGTTAGACCTTTGTCAATGTGTATATTCATCTCTAACTATATAAACTTAAAGTTTGGAGGAAGAAGCTGGCAACCCTTTCTTCTATCTTTACCTATATAAGAATGAAGATTTAAGAAGTTTAACAAAACTGAAGCTATCATCCATGTGCTCCTTGGGGTAGTTGCATCTCACACATAAAATTATGGAAGATAGAAAATAGGAGCTAGCTATTAAGAATTGAGGCTCTGTTTTATGATTTCTCTAGTTGAAATTATATGATCTTTAAGAAGGGCAAGCTTGAAAAAATGGCCCATATATTCCTGGTGAAATTAATCAATACCTAATTATTTAGAAGCTATAAATGCTATCTTTAGCTGACATGCTCACAAAATGTGTTTGCTTCCGTCAATAAAGGCCAACAAATCAGAAACCTAGCATAAGGGAGGTTATTGCAGAGGACAAAAGAATCACTCTCATTTTTGCAGTTAGCTGTTTCATCAATTTAATGGTATTTATGCCACTTTACTAAGAAAAAGAAAGTGGTTGGACCTTACAAATGCAATTGGAAAATAGTAACAAACTGATAATATCTGAAACCGTAGAGAACATAATACTATAAAAAGATCTTTAGCATTCAGTACATTAGCAAAGCAACTCCTGAGATATAGAAAAATAAGTATCACCATGTTGACCTTAAGAATATATTTAAAATGTCATGCATTGGTCTGCTTTGTTTATTCAAGTGTTTATTTTTGAATCTGAAATCAGGTTTCATCGATTGTAGTGGAGCTGGAAGGCTCCTCTCAGATCTAAAGCATATTCCCTCAGTTGCTGGGAAATTTGGCTGTTAATGGCTTAGTGCTAAATCCCTCAGACTAAGAGAACCATCTTAATCAATGTCAAATCCTGTTCCCAAGAGCAGCCCCTTCAATGACTGCTTAATTCTGGGTATTTTTAATGGTGAAATTACATGACAGAAAAGCACCCTCCCTTGTACTTACATAATCCACCATTTCCTGCTGCCATGACTTAAATCACACACTTTTATACTTGACTGTAAACTCAGAAATTCTGTCTTAGATTTAGATTTTCTTCATGTCAGTAAGAACAATCTGTTAGTAATTAGCCTGTCATCAATTACTTTTTGCTTCCGAGATCACTGAGTTTGGCTTGTTAGCATTACTAAGACTTGATCTTTAGAGACTTAGTTGAATTCAACCTACATTTGAGAATCACCAGTGAATGTAGGTTCATTTTTTATCTATCATCCATCTGTCTGTTTATCTATCTATCTATCTATCTATCTACCTACCTACCTACCTACCTATCGTCATCTTTACATATCTGGGCATTGAATAATATTTTTATTGCTTTTCCACTAAGCTTATTAATTAATACATTAACATAATGTCTTTCTTCAAATATTTTCTTTATATCATCATAGTATTTTCTAGATTCCAGTACTCTTTATATACCAAACAAATAAACAAAATCGTATTTACACCATTAGAAATTATATATAAAAACTTGTACCTGCAAATGAACATCAATATATAAATTTACATGTCTCAGGATGAAACTAGTCCATTAAACTCCTGAAATATAAAGGCCACCAACCCATGAGTCACCAGAAAATAGTATAATTCTAACTTTACCTTTAAAACTTTTCTTCACGACAAATGTAATTTACAAGCTGAAAAATGCATAAACATAAATATACAGTGCAACACACATCTATAAAGAAAACACCTGTGTAATCTATAACGTGAACCAAGAAATAGAACAATGTCAGAGACTCAGAAGCACTTGTTGGTGTCTTTTCCTGACATTGCACCCCTCCCTTTATCCTAGAAGTAACCACTATCTTTACTTTGCTTTATAGCAATAGTGTTACCTCTACAAACATGTAATGACTGAGTAATAGATTGGCTAGTAATGTCTTATACACCCTAACCAACATGTTGTTTAATTTAATCTCCTTGAGGACCCTGGACTTATTTAAATGACCACTGGACATTGGCATTTTTATGCCTCCACTAACCCAAAACTCAATATGCTCCAATATAAACGTATTAAATCCTACTGAGTCCAGACTATCCTCTTGTATTCCATTGATACATCCTGTATTTTCATTGATAACATCATCTCCCACACTTCAAATTCTGAAACCTGAAGTTAATCCTTTACATCTTCCTTTTTCTTACATACTTCTGTATAAGCTAAGTCCTGTTCTTTTTTTCTTCCAAGTTACTGTATTTCCATTGGCTGCCTTTTTCTCTTTTTATCTGTAGCACTACCTGATAGAAACTTTCTCCATATACCTACTGGAATATTGCAATAGCCACTTACTTCCCTTCCCTGTTTTAGTCTCAGCACTTTAGTCCCTTCCTTACCCAACCTGCAAAGTAATTTTATGAACAGCAGTTCTAATTATATATCGTCTCTCCTTAAGTCTCTATTGCTTCCCTTTAATTTAAGAGAGAAAGTCCCAGACTTTTTCACATGTCATACACATAAATTGATGTGCTGACCCCATTCAGTCTCTTCCTCACCTCCTGCCATTTCCTCTCCCTCACTTTACACTACAACAATGCCAGTGGTATTATATTTTCCTGGGCAAACCATACTGTTTGCTACAATACTTACTCTTTCTCTTCACTAGTCTATATTTCCTTCCCATACACAATTACATTTTTAGAAACTAATCTTTTTAATCATTCACTAAGGAAAACTTTATCTCCCCCTTCTTTTCCCTAGAAGAGTCAATGTTCTCTCTTTCACACTATCTCTGTACCTGGGATACATACTTCTATTTTTGCACTTATAACAATGTCACAACATACTGCAATACATTCCAATGACATGTTTGTCACGTCTACCAGCTGCGAACTTGAAATTAAGAGAAAATGTAATATATCTCTGTGTACTTAGAAGTAAGCATATTTCTTATTGTATATACAGATGTCTCTCAATACTTGTTCAATTGAATCTTTCCTTAAACTCTGTTTTCATGTCATATTAGTTCATGTTTCTTGTAGGAGCACAAGAGTATTTTGCTGATCTTACTTACTTTTTTTTTAAAAGATATTTCCCTTTTTATTTTTCTTAATTAATTTATTTATTTATTTATTTATTTATGGCTGCATTGGGTCTTCGTTGCTGTTTGCGGGCTTCCCATTGCGGTGGCTTCTCTTGTTGTGGAGCACAGGCTCTAGGCACACGGGCTTCAGTAGCTGTGGCTTGAAGGCTCTGGAGCTCAGGCTCAGTAGTTGTGGCGCACGGGCTTAGTTGCTCCGTGGCATGTGGGATCTTCCCGGACCAGGGCTCGAACTCGTGTCCCTTGCATTGGCAGGCAGATTCTTAACCACTGTGCCACCAGGGAAGCCCTGATCTTACTTTCTACACTGCTCCATTGTTTCCTTGAAAAACTTGATATTGATTCAAGGGGCCCTTGCAGGGTTACATGTACCCAGGTCTACAAGTTCAATCTACCACTGAATGATCTAGAGTCAAATCACATGCTTCTCCATGACTAAAGGGATTTAAGCCTATATTTATAAACACACTTTATTTTCATATTGTCTATTATGCTAAAAACCATCTTGGAAAAAATATTTCTTTTTTACAACTTTAAAATTTGCCTAGTGCCTGTTAACCAGTGGCTTTATCCAAGAAGTAAATGCATATAGTATATGCAGATCATTAACATTTTCAAAATTGAAATGGCAGAGTCATATTTCTTTTGAACTTTCTCTGTTTTTGTCTTATTTATTTTCTGAAATGACTCTTTGAAGTGAGCTATTATAATTATAAATAGAAAATTTGAGAAACTAGGTTCTTGGTATCCTAAGTTTGCTCTTCTTCTTTCCTAATGGGAAGAAGAGTAAACCCCCTCATTTTTCTATATGCTGAAGAAAAAGGAAGTAACGTTTATTTATGTTTTGGCACCAAATTGCTCTAACATGGAGATATTCTTTCTTCTAGATGAATATTTTCTCATTTATGAACTATCATGCATGCTGCTGCTTTCTCCTTAAGTTCTTTCATTAAATTTGATAGTATAAGACTGCTATATTTATTGTGAAAATTATGATCGGCCCTTGCTAATTTATAAATTGTTTTTACTAGTTTGGTATAATTATGAAAATAATAAAACTCATAGAAACAGGATAAAATAGCCTTTCAAAATAGTTCCTTGGCATCCTTTTCTCCCCATAAGATGCAACATTAGTATTTTATGGAAGTAACTGTGATATTCTTCTAGTCTTGACTTATTGCTGCAGAACTGGTGAATACCTCAGAAATGCATTTTCAATAGTGTTAAAATATTGCAATTTGTAATAGTTTACATTTAATGATACTTCGTGTTGTAAAGGGAAGAGATATAGAGCAATAGACTTCATCACTTCATAGTCACCTAAGGGGACACCTTAGGCAAATGTGAAAGACAAACAGCAATACTTTTGCTGGAGTTTAAGCAAATCATGAAGGTTATAGGAGTTGGCGTTGTGGGAAGACAGGAAATTTTGTTTCCCTTTAAAAAAAATCTATATAGCACTTTATATATTTTAGACTGCAGAGTCAAAATAGATAGAGCTGTTTTTCTGGTGGTAATTTTGTATCATTGGTTGTCCTTCCATCCTTCCTCCCTCCCTCCCTCCTTCCCTCCCTCCTTCCTCCCTTCCCTCCATTTTTGTTGGCGTACATTTGGGTTGTTCACCTTTCTCAGAGTTTCACCAAAGCTTCTTTTCCAGGCCTAGGTGGTCTATTGTATGTCTGTACCCAGCATCTCTTGTCCAGGAGTCTGTGGGTTTATAGTCCCCTTATGACATTTACAAACAACCCCCACCAGCTTTCCTACCTGCATTTGAATTTTGTGAGTTAGAGATGAGCAAGTCCATCCTCCAGGTATCCTCCAGACAGGTTAGAACAGATGTACACAATAATTTGCAAATAAAGTCTGCTTTGTTCCCTCCTTTCTGGAGGGAGGGAACTGGGGACCCTGGGCTGCCATCATTTAGGACCAAGACCAAGACTGCCACTGAGGTTGGTCGGGGGTTGGGGGTAGATGAATAAAATTTCACAAAAGTTTTCTATCATTCTGAAGATGGCTTTTTCTTAATTGGATATTCCCTTGCTTTCTATAAACTTTTGTTTGCTAGAGCTCCAACAAAGTTGATTCAGACAGGTGGTGTTTTGTTTTGTTTTTAAAGATTTATTTATTAAATTTATTTTTGGCTGTGTTGGGTCTTAGTTGCGGCACACGGGATCTTCGCTGCGGCACGTGGGTTTCTCTCTAGTTGTGGTGTGCAGGTTTTCTCTTCTCTAGTTGTGGCATGCAGGCTTCAAGGCACCTGGGCTCTGTAGTTGTAGCGCATGGGCTTAATTGCCCCGCAGCATGTGGGATCTTAGTTCCCTGACCAGGGATCGAACCTGTGTCCCTTGCATTGTAAGGCGGATCCTTTACCACTGGACCACCAGGGAAGTCACCGTTTGTTTGTGTTGATGTTTCTTCCTGTAGGCAAACAAGAGCTTGGAGCTTCCTAGTCTGCCATCTTCCTCTTTGTTTCATATTTTTTCATCCCTGTAATTTACCTGGAAACAGACTCTCCAAACTTCACATAAAAGTCAGGCCATTTTTTCCTGAACATATAATATGTTTTCTTTTCCACTGACTTTTTTCTCAATTCCTTCAATTAGAAGTGAACTTTTACTTCCCAAAATAATGTTTCTCAGGCCTGAATGATGCCTTTTTGTTTTTTAACTGCCTATTTTTTAAATTGGGGTATGGTTGCTTTACAATGTTGTTTTAATTTCTGCTGTACAGTGAAGTGAATCAGCTATATATATACATATATCCCCTCTTTTTTGGATTTCCTTCCCATTTAGGTCACCACAGAGCATTGAGTAGAGCTCCCTGAACTATACAGCAAGTTCTCATTAATTATCTGTTTTTTATGTAGTAGTGTACACATGTCAATCCCAATCTCCCAATTCGTCCCACCCCCACTTCGCCCCCTTAGTGTCCATACATTTGTTTTCTATGTCTGTGTCTCTATTTCTGCTTTGAAAATAGGTTCATCTGTACCATTTTTCTAGATTCTGCATGTATGTGTTAATATAGGATATTTGTTTTTCTCTTTCTGACTTACTTCACTCTGTATGACAGTCTCTAGGTCCATCTACATCTCTACAAATGACCCAGTTTCGTTCCTTTTAATGGCTGAGTAATATTCCATTGTATATATGTACCTTTTTAAAGACAAATAAATCCTCAATGATTCTCAGTTTTGCACGTTTATAAAATACTCTCATTTTTATTATAAATATGTTTAATGTGTATGGACATAAAATATATTCCTTTGGTAGAACACTCATACAATTATATTATACCTGAAACACAAATAAAATAGAGCAAAACTATAAAAATCACTATTAACATTACTGCCATATTATAAGAGATAGGATTGTTTTGCTCAGAATCCTGGGTTTAATAAAATAAATGTTTGTGTTCATTGATCTATAGATTCAACTTAATTTCTATCAAAGTCCAACTTGTATTTTGCAGAAATTGATAAGCAAGTCCTAAAATTTATGTGGAAATGAAAGGGGCCAGAATATCTAAAACAGGCTTTAAAAAACAAGTTTGGAGGACTCAACGTCTCCAATTTCAGAACTTACTACACAACTACACTAATAAAGATAGTGTAGTGTGGCATAAGGATAGACATACAGATCAATGGAGTAGAATTGAAATTCTAAAAATACACTCATATATCTAAGATTGCTGTGACAATTTGATGAGGCAACAACAAATTTTTCAACACATGGTGCTAGGACATCCAAATATCCATATGAAAAAGAATGAAATTGGAACTCTTCCTTATGCCATCTACAAACATTCATTCAAAATGGATTATAGACCCAAATTTAAGAGCTAAAACTATGAAACTCTTAGAAGAAATTGTAGGAGTAAATGTTTGTGACCTTAGGATAGGCAATGGTTTCTTAGATATGACAGCAAAAGCACAAGCAAAAAATTTAAAAAAAGGAAAGAAAGGAAAATAGATAAATTGAACTACATAAAAATTTAAAACTTTTATGCTGCAAATTATACCATTAAGCGAGTGAAAACAGTCAACAGAATGGGAAAAGTATTTGTAGAGCATAGATAGTATAAAAGTATTCAGAATACATAAAAAATTCTTGCAACTCAATAATAAAAAGACAAATGACCCAACTGAAAATGGACAAAGGATTTGAATATACACCTCTCTGACGTAGTTATATTAATGACCTACAAGCACACGAAAGTATGTTCAACATCATTATTCTTAGGAAAATGCAAATTAAAGCTACAATGAAATACTTTTTTACACCAATTAGTATTGCTTTAATAAAAAAGAATGACAATAACAAGCACTGATGAGAATGTGGTGAAACTGGAACTCTCTTTCATTGCTGATGGGAATATAATAAAATGGTGCAGTTGCTTTGGAAAACTATGTGGCACTTCCTTGAATTGTGAAACAGAGTTACCATATGGCCCAGCAATTTTATTCATAGGTATATAGAAAACTGATATTATATGTTTACACATATATATGTAAATGAAAAGCTAGTTAAAGGCTACCTAATTTACATAGGTTGGTTAAAGAGCTCTCTGCAGAGCTAATATTTAAGTTAACAGAAGAAAGTGCATGTTGTGTTCTGAGGGTAGAATATTGCAGACAACATTTAGGAAAAAATATATAACTCACAATTGTGTAACTTCTAAAAGTTATTTAATTAAAAAGCAGATAGGAGAGGCGAAATCAACATACTGGAGCAGGAAGATCCTGAACACACCTCCTCCCATGAGCACACCAAAATTACAACTACTTACAGAGCAACCATCTGTGAGAACAACCTGAAGACTAGCAGAAAAATATTTTTCACAGCTAAAGACATAAAGAAGGAACCACGATGAGACAGATAGGAGGAGCAGAGTTGTGGTCTAGTCAGGACCCACACCTTCAGGTTGGTGACCCACAAATAAAAATGCTGTCACAACTATGGAGATCCTCCACAGGAAGCAAGGTGCTTGAGGCCCACATTGGGCTCCCCAGCCTGGGGATCCTGCACCGGGAAGACGAGCCTTCAGAATGTCTGGCTTTGAAAACCAGTGGGGCTTATATTTGGGAAAGCTGGAGGGCTAGGAAACAGAGAGTCCACTCTTAAAGCACGTGTGCAAAAGCTCACATGCTCCAAGTCCCAGCACAGAGATAGTAGTTTGAAAGGAGACTGGGTCAGATCCATTTGCTGATCTTGGAGAGCCTCCCATAGAGGCTGGAGGCAGCTGTTGACTTCCCCTGGAGATGGAGGAGCTGGCAAAAGCCATTTTGGGGGGTCTCATTCTACCATGTTGACATCAGCACTGGCAAGTGCCATTTTGGAATCCTCCCTCTGGCCTATTAACAGAGGGCCTTGCTCCACCCACCAGCGAGCCTGCAGCAATCACATGCTGCTAGGTGGCATAGCCATTCATGTGGGGAGCCTGCCCTGCCTACAGCAGTCACATGGTGGCAGAAAAAGTCAAATACCATATGATCTTACTTATATGTGGAATCTAAAAAACAAAACTAATGAGTGAGCATAGCAAAAGGAAAACAGACTCATAGATACAGAGAACAAATGGGTGTTGCCAAAGGAGAAGTGGGTATGGGGGATCAGCAAAATGGATGAAGGAGATGAAGAGGTACAACTTCCAGTTATAAAATAAATAAGTCATGGAGATATAATATATAGCATAAGAAATTGGTCAATAATATTGTAATAGCTTTGCTTGGGGACAGTGGTTACTAGACTTACCGTGGTTATAATTTTGGAATGTATAAATGCCAAATCAATATGTTATACACCTGAAACTAACATAATAGTCCATATCAACTATATTTCAATTAAAAAAATAAGTAAATAAATGACAAAACAAGAACAAAAAACAGATATATAGTACTATGCTAATATGAAATAATTTAATCCACATAAAAAACCATTATTCATTCTAACCAAGGAATATATACTATCATTATCCCACTTTTCCATTTTCATTTAAGGATATTTTTGTATACTGGGGTTAATTAACTTTTCCAAAATTACATAGTTTGTAGATTAATTATTCCCAGAATGCATCTTAGCGAAAGGGAATAGGCTACTGTACTGTAACTGACCACTGCCATCCTCTGAAGATTTACTGACCAGCTAAATAAATAAAGTATCAAGAAAAGAGAGGTCTGAGCAATTCTAACAACTCCAATGACTGTGACATTTCTAAAGGGATATTTTTTGCAGATTTTGCAGGTTTTGTACTTACCTATACAATAGCAGTGTGCTTATTTTGCAAAAATATCTAATAAAAATAATATGGAGGTGTTTAAAGAATGAAGTAAGAAACACTTGTATAATAACATCCCTTTAAAGAAACAAGTGACACTGTATATACTGTCAAATGCCTGAAACATGAACATTGCTAAAAAGACATTACACTCTCAGGAGTCAAGTTAAAAGTATTACCCTTTCATTTTTCAGACATCTCTAACAGTAACTAGTCCTTGAATAAGAAACAGGTAGCAGAATGTATAAAAGAGGTAAATGCATAAAGGGGCAATTCCAGTTTCCAAAGTATTAATTTATTTCCTTGAAAAAGTTGTAAATACGCATGTTAGTTTGAAATACAAATTCAAACCTTATAAATAGCACTGTTGTCATCTAGCATTATTTTTATGACAGCATGCCCCACATAAAGGGTGTGAGAAGGGTAGTAAAGAGCAAGCTGGGTGGTTGAAAGTAATTGAGTTTACTTAGGATAATGAGAGATTTAACAAAACATCAGACAGTAAAATGTAAAAGAAAATGAAGAGTTTGCTATCCACTAAAAAATAATCTGCAAAATATTTGAAAAGTTTTGTTTTAAAGAATATAAGAGGGCTTCCCTGGTGGCGCAGTGGTTGAGAGTCTGCCTGCCGATGCAGGGGACACGTGTTTGTGCCCCGGTCCGGGAAGATCCCGCATGCCGCGGAGCGGCTGGGCCCGTGAGCCATGGCCGCTGAGCCTGCGCGTCTGCAGCCTGTGCTCCGCAATGGGAGAGGCCACAATAGTGAGAGGCCCGTGTATCGCAAAAAAAAAAAAAAAAAAAGAATGTAAGAATAACAAGACTAGAGGAAATAGTTACTATAAACTTCAAGGCAATGATAAAGTTACATATTTTTGTAATACATATTACTTTTAAAGTCAGTTAAATATGTACTATTTTTTTTTAAATATGTACTATTAACATAATTTAATTTAACCTAATGTTAATGTGACTCTATCTTAGTTTCATAGGGATAAACTAAATATATTTAGTGATTATATGTATACTAAAATATGACTTGAGACTTTAACTTCAGCTTATAAAACAAAATAAGTGATACTATTAAATACATACATATATATGTACATACATACATAATCAAAGCTGAAATACTGGAATTTAGGAAAAAATAAATGCAACAAACATGTATTTACCATTCTGGAATGGAGTTTCCTTTTATTTTTATAAGACAGTATGGTTTTATGAAAAAGGAATATGAGGAAAATGTTTTGGCAAAGTCCCTTCAGAAGTTTCAGGCATGTGCCTCCTCTTTGATTTAATTTTTCTTTACAAGTGAAAAATAAAATATTCTGATACTTACAAATATATATCAAGATTAGGAATCTTGATATAGGTTTTTAATAGTGATATATCAAAGATACTTCATAGTTTTGACATTTTTGATTGAATTAAAATATCTTTAAATACAAATACATATGAATATTAATGGCAATGCTATTAAGAAACATACTTGATTCTTTGCACTTTAGTATCAAGATAGTACAGGAAAAACAAAATTTAGGAAAATGGTAAAAAATGCAATGTAACTAAGTAATTTCAATGAAAATATGCAGGGTAATTATTACATTTAGTTAAGCAAACTCATTTTAAAGACATTTAAAAGATGGCATAATAAAAAATAAACTTTTAATCATGAAATTTTTGAGGAAAAGATTTTACAAAAACTAAGAAATCTTGAAATAATACTCATATTAATATCTCACTGCATAATTCTGTAGAATAATTTTGCTCTTTTTCTATTTTCTTAAGTTAGAAGATTAAAATTCAGAATTTAGAATTTGAGACCTTTCTTCTGTAAAAATTTAATGCTACAAATTTTAAAAAGCTTTTATAAAGTTATAAAAGCACTGCTTTAGGTGCATTGCACAAATCCCACTTCCTTTTTACCTCATTCTCATTTTATATAAGTATTAAGTCTCATTTCTTATTTCCTGCACATGTAATTTCTTTGACAAAAATAAATCAAAAATATTTTTATATCCTTTTTCTTCTTATATGAAAGGTAACATACTCTGGATTATTTATTGTTCTTCCCCCTCCCCATTTTTTATTTATCAGTATATTCCTGTAATAACTTTATGTCAGTTCATAGAGATTCCCTTCTTCTATTGTACACTACATAGCATAGCCTTTTGTGAATATATTGTAGTTACTCTTCCATATATAGGTATTTTGCTTGTTCCCAATATTTTGCAGTATTTTGAAATTGTGAACAAGGCTATAAACCTGCATTATTTCTCCTTATGAAATTTTTATTGTTGGAGGTGTATCTTCAGACTCCCTGTAAGTGGGATTTCTGGGTCCAAAGTTAAGTTCATATGAGGTTTGTTTGGTATTGCTAAATTCTCCTTCACAGCAGATTTGCCACTTTGCATTTCCACCAGCAGTGTGTGAACTTTTTTTTTTCCTGTCTAATTGCATTGACTAATACCTCTAGTACAATGTTGAACAGTAGCAGAAATAGGAGTCAGCCTTTTTTAATTTTAGTGAAAATGTCTCTAATGTTTTCTATGCATGTAAGATATTGACTAGCAATAAAAGATCTCTCATTTTTTAATTTTTGGATTTTAATAATATCAGGAATGTTTGTTAAAATATTGTTGAAATAATTTTAGCAGCTATGGCAATAAGTATATTCCTTGTTTTTCCACTTAGATTCATTAATATGCTATATGATATTAATGGATTTTGTGATATTGAGTCAAATTTGAATTATTGGATTTAACATCACTTGATCATTCTGTATTATTTAATTAATGTGACACTGTGTTTTCTTTTATGATACTCTGTAATATTTTTGCATCAATATTTATTCACTGTATTGGTTTATAGTTTTATTTTTTTGTATTATCTTTATCAGATTTAAGAGTCAGTGTTTTCCTTATTTTATAAAAATCTATTAGGACATTTTTTTTTTTTTTTTTGCAGTATGCGGGCCTCTCATTGTTGTGGCCTCTCCCGTTGTGGAGCACGGGCTCCGGATGTGCAGGCTCAGCGGCCATGGCTCATGGGCTTAGCCGCTCCACGGCATGTGGGATCTTCCCGGACCGGGGCATGAACCCGTGTCCCCTGAATCGGCAGGCAGACTCTCAACCACTGCGCCACCAGGGAAGCCCTATTAGGACATTTTTATATCTAAAAATATTTAGTTCAGTTTTTTTCCAGTTTTATTTATTTAGGACCAACTATGTACCAGGCACTATAAGAGCTATAAGGAAACAAAAATAAGGCATACTATGTTATAAAGCTAACAATCTATTCAATAAGGGTGCAAAAGCCTAAATACATTAGGATAATAATATCACTGGAGGTAAGTCCAAGATGCTGAAGTAGCAAAAAGAGGAAGATCAGCTCAGGGGAGGAAAAGGGAATGTTAGAGGAAACAATCATTTGGGTACATTCATCCAAAGAAGGTATGTGTTCACATTTATCAACAAATGAGAAAAATCAAGTTTACCTATTTGGATAAATTTCAGCCAAATTTGTAGAGTCTTTGAGATCTTCTGACTTTAAATATTGGTTTTTTAGCAAGTATGAACTTCAGTAATAGGACTTGGTGGAGGAGCACCCTAAAGATATAGCTGTAACTACTGCAATGGAGAGAAATTCTATGTGTATTTAAGCATCATAGAGGAAGAAAGTAAAATTTTTAATAAGGACAAAATCAAAAGTTACATATTTGACAGTTTGAATTTATAAGCTCAAGTTTGTATTAGAGCTGTTGCTAATGGGCAATGTCATGTAATGGTCATGGAAATTAGCAGCAGCTATTTCTTTTTAAATAATTTTAATGACTCTTGAGGTAGGCTGAACAGTCCCACCAAGGATGTCCATAACTGAATCCTCAGAATCTGTGAATATGTTAACTTACATGACAAAAGGCAGTTTATGGATGTGATTAAGTTAAGGATCTTGAGATAGGGAGATTATATCAGGTAGGCCTGATGTAATTACAAGGGTTCTTCTAAAAGAGAGGCAGGAGATCAGAGAGGAGAAAAGATGCTACCCTGTTGGCTTTGAAGACTGAGGAAGAAGCAAGAGCCAAGGAATGTAGGTAGCCTCTAGAAGCTAAAAAAGGGAAGGAAATGGATGTCCCACTAAAGCCTTCAGAAAGTATACATCCCTAAGGACCCATTTTAGACTTCTGACTTCCAAAACTATAACATAGTAAATTTTTGTTGTTATAAATCATTTAACTGTGGAAATTCATTATAGCTCTAATAGGAAACTAATAAAATTCTTCTGAATGAAGACCAGCTTGTTTGCCAATACCTTTACATTTAGCTTTAAAAATTCTGCTGTGTAGTCAGGAAAACCGGAGGGCTTGGTTCACAAAGTGAGTGAATATATGCTACAAATAAAATGGTGTAAGTATTTTTATGTACCTGTTTTTCTCTGAGGGAACTAACCAGGAGCATAAAAAAGATTCACCTGGGATTTTCTTTAACTTTACCCCAAAAAGGATTCTGGAAACTATAGTTCCTAGGATCTTGCAATAAATCAATGAAGGATTTCAGTGTAGTAAGGTTAAGCAGGAGAAATCCTGAGTTCAGTCCTCATTTGTTAGTAGGAAAACAAACAATACACTTTACATGTCCATCTTGTTTGTTTTAATATCACTTTTACAGCTATACCTTTACTTTTTAATATCCAGACTCTTAGAATATCAGCTTTTATATTTTTGCATTACCAAATAACATCTCCTGGGAAGGATCTGTGACCCTCTCAAGGGAAGTGGTCGTCCACAACGTCTGCTCAGGGATGCAGTGAGGCTATAAGCCCTGAGAACACTCGGGGAGGGCTGGGCCACATATCTAGAGGAGGACTCATGGAGTCCCCCAATTTGGGCCCCTCACACAGTTCTGGCCAAGAGACTTATTGTAAACTAAGTATATCAATTTAAATCACTATTAAGTTATTTAAGATTCTTTATAATTTAGGGATATGTCTAAATCAGCTTTATTAAGGAAATAATTGTTGAAGGGCTATGCTTTGAGAGCCATGTTGTTCTACTGTATAAATTAGCATGGGGAGATGTTATTTATTTATTTGTTTGTTTGTTTGTGCTGGGTCTTAGTTGTGGCAGGCAGGCTTCTTAGTTGCGGCTCACGGGTTTCTTAGTTGCGGCTTGCCAGCTCCTTAATTGCGGCATGCGGGCTCCTTAGTTGTGGCTCTCCAGTTCCTTAGTTGTGGCATGCGAACTCTTAGTTGTGACATGCATGTGGGATTTAGTTCCCTGACCAGGGATAGAGCCTGGGCCCCCTGCATTGGGAGTGCAGATTCTTAACCACTGTGCAACCAGGGAAGTCCTGAGATGATCATATGATTTTTAATCTATACTTTATTAATGTGGTGTATCACATTGATTGATTTTTAGATATTGAACCTCTTTGCATCCCTAGGATGAATCCCAGTTGATTATGGCGTGGTATCCTTTTTTTTTTTTTTTTGTGGTACACGGGCCTCTCACTGTTGTGGCCTCTCCCGTTGCGGAGCACAGGCTCCAGACGCGCAGGCTCAGCGGCCATGGCTCACGGGCCCAGCCGCTCCGTGGCATGTGGGATCTTCCCGGACCAGGGCAGGAACCCGTGTCCCCTGCATTGGCAGGCAGACTCTCAACCACTGCGCCACCAGGGAAGCCCAGTGTGTGATCCTTTTAATGCATTGTTGAATTCAGTTTGCCAATATTTTGTTGAGAATTTTTGTATCTCTGTTCACCAGTGATTTGGGCCTGTGATTTTCTTTTTTTGTGTGTGATAGTTTTGTCTGATTTTTGTATTTGGGTGATGCCAGCCTCATAGAATTAGTTGGAGGTGTTCCTTCCTCAGCAAATTTTGGAATATTTCTAGAAGAATACATGTTAACTTTTCTTTAAGTGTTTGCTAAAATTCACCTGTGAAGCCATCTGATCCTAGACTTTTGTTTGTCAGGAGTCTTTTTTGTTTTTTGTTTGTCAGGAGTCTTGTTTGTTTGCTTTTTTGTTTTTCCTTGTGATTTCAGGTGCTCTACATGTCTACACGTTGTTCATAGAAATTTCTCTAGTAAGGAACTATAAAAATGATCTCTGTAATTGTAGTCTTAGGAGTTTCTTTTTAACTGATTCAGTTTCATTACTGGTAATGGATCTGTTCATATTTTCTATTTCTCCCTGTTTCACCCTTGGGACACTATATTTCTAGGAATTTATCCATTTCTTCTAGGTTGTTCATTTTATTGGTGTATAAATTTTTATTCAGAGTAATCTTTTATGGTTCTTCATATTTCTGTGGTATCAGTTGTAACTTCTTTTTCATTTCTGATTATATTGACATGGGCCTTCTCTTTTTTCTTGATGACTCTGGGTAAAGGGTAATCAATTTTCTTTTAATGTTTTCAAAGAATCAGCACTTGATAATTTCTGTTGTTTTGCTTAGTCTTTATTTCATTTATTTCTGCACTGATCTTTATCAGTTCTTTCCTTCTACTAAGTTTGGGTTTTGTTTGTTCTTTTCTTAGTTCCTTTAGTTGTAAAGTTAGGTTGTTTATTTGAGATTTTTCTTATTTCCTGAGGTAGACTATAAACTTCCTTCTTAGAACTGCTTTTGTTGCATCCCATAGATTTTAGATCATTGTGTTTTCATTTTTATTTGTCTCCAAGCATTAAAAAAAAAAAAATTCTTTCTTTGATTTCTTCAGTGATCCCTTAGTTGTTTAGTTGTATGTTGTTTAAACTCCATGTGTTTGTGTTTTGAGCATTTTTTTTTTCTTGTAATTGATTTCTAGTCTTGTAACGTAGTCAGAAGAAATTCTTGATATGATTTCAGTTTTATTAAATTTATTGAGACTTGTTTTGTGGCCTAGCATGTGACCTATCCTGGAGATTATTCCATGTGCACTTGAAAAAAAGCATATCCTGCTGTTTTTGGATGGAATGTTCTATATATATGTATTAAGTTGATCAGATCTAATGTGTCATTTAAGGGCAGTGTTTCCTCCATGATTTTCTGTCTGGATGATCTGTCCATTGATGTACATGTTAAAATACCCTAATATTATTGTGTTACTGTCAATTTCTCCCTTTATGTCTATTGATATTTCCTTCATGTTGTTTGCATATATATATTTACAATTGTTATAACTTCTTTTTGGATTTGATCCCTTGATCATTATGTAATAGACTTCTTTGTCTCTTGTTACAGTCTTTGTTTTAAAGTCTGTCTTGTCTCATATAAGTATTGCTACCTGGCTTTCTTTTCGTTTCCCTTTGCATGGAATACCATTTTTCATCCCCTCACTTTCAGTCTGTGTTAAAGTAAATCTCTTATAGGCAACATATATATGAGTCATTTTTCTTTTTTTTTTGTATCCATTCAGGCACTCTATATCTTTTGATTGGAGAATTTAGTCCATTTATATTTTTTTTTTTTTTTTTTTTTTTTTTTTTTGCGGTACGTGGGCCTCTCACTGTTGTGGCCTCTCCCATTGCGGAGCACAGGCTCCGGACACGCAGGCTCAGCGGCCACGGCTCATGGGCCCAGCCGCTCCGCGGCATGTGGGATCTTCCCAGACCAGGGCACGAACCCGTGTCCCCTGCATCGGCAGGCGGACTCTCAACGACTGCGCCACCAGGGAAGCCCAGTCCATTTATATTTAAAGTAATCATTGACAGGTATTTACTCATTACCTTGATCATTTTTTGAATCTGAAAATAGTCTTTTATGCCTGGAATAAAGCCAGCATATTCATAATATTTTATTTTTTTTCATGTGTCACTGGATTCAGTTTGCAAATAATTTTTTTAGGAGTTTTACATGTATATATATGAGAACTTTGTTTAGATTTTTCTTTCTGAAATGGCCTCTCATTTATATATTACAGTTATGAAGCCTCAATTATGCTGGCCTAATGAAATAATTATTGTTTTCTTATTTTATTCTCATCTTGGAGAATTTGTGTATACTTGGTAGAAATTGTCCCTTAATTGTTTGTTGAATTTATTGGTGATGATATCTTGGTATGGAATGGGGAATATGTGGATTTAAATACTGATTCAAATTCGTTAATAGTTATAGAAATATTTCAAAATTCTATTTTTTTGTACTAGTTTCAGTATGTTCTTTTCCTAGGATTTTGTGTTTTTTTCAAATTTTCTGTATAAAGCTGTTAATAATAACTTCATGATATTTTTATTTTTATATATTACATATGTACACTTTTGTGTGATACTTCTAATCAATACTTAATATGAAAAAAGCAAAGTGCCTTTTCTAATGTTCAAAAATATCTTAATATTTTCATATAATTTTTCAAGGTGTTTAATTTTCTGGCATCCAAATTATTTGCCCTTAATGCTGAAAATAGCAGGATTCTATAGTGATAATGAAAAAGTTTAAGGAGGTTACAAAATATCACTTATAGTATCCATTTAATTAGCATAAAAAGAAAGTATATCATTTGTCAATAAACTTTGTTTGAAAATCAATCATAAGTTCTCAAGTATGAGACTATAACAAAAAGAATGCAGAAATTAAGCCTCACAAATGATTTGCTGAAGTAGTATAGTGTTTCCATGATCAGCAAATTTAGTATTATTTCTAATAATAAATTACAATGTGAATTCAGAAATAATTATATGCTAGTTTTTGTTTTGTTTTGTTTTGTTTTTTTGTGGTACACGGGCCTCTCACTGTTGTGGCCTCTCCCATTGCAGAGCATAGGCTCCAGATGCGCAGGCTCAGCAGCTATGGCTCACGGGCACAGCCGCTCCGCGGCATGTGGGATTTTCCCAGACCGGGGCATGAACCTGTGTCCCCTGCATCAGCAGGCAGACTCTCAACCACTGTGCCACCAGGGAAGCCCTATATGCTAGTTTTTAATGAGTTGTTCCTCATTAGTGAAACATAAAATAATATAAAATGAAATAATTTTCATTAGCAAACAAAGATGAGCTAGATAACCTGCAGAAATAAAATGAGTTGAGTCTTAGAATGAATATAATGGTTAACATTTGAAATCCCATGTATTGGGTCATTGTGCTATTATTATTTTTTTAGTAGTAACAAAATGTTCATTTGGTTCCAAAATAATGTCAATATTTGGTTCACAGTAAACTTTACATTTATGTCACTATTTGAAGAAAGAATCTACTTTTTCACTTTAAATTCTATAAGAGATTTTGTGTATATATAAGTACAGTTTAAGTTATCACAGATTAATAAACATCCTGCCTTAACATTTGGCAATGCAGAGGCTGTACTAATCCTCTTTAGACAGTTGTATACATAGTCAAATGAACACTTATTAATCTCCATTTTCTTCTGTGGTCTTTTCCTTACTTGAGAGACCTGAGTGTTTTAATATCTGAACAGATAATTTAGATATACCAGATGCTACACAACGGATTTAAGAGGCTAAGAAACAGAAAGAGCTTAATTCTCCATTTTCGGCTACCTAAATTGTATCTGCTTTTTCCTTTCTTGATACTTGCTTATAATTCTAGTCTGTTATTTAATTTTGCTATTGCCCATACTAACAATTTAGTAATAGATTTTGGGTATCTCTGATAGAAAGAATATATATTTAAAAAATACTATAGCTCTCTCTTTTTAAATTAATCCTGGCATGCTCCTGGCCAAGTTGGAGGTTTCATCACACATTTTTCTGAAATCAGTACAAAACAGTGGTTCCTCAGATCTCTCAGGTCTTGGCACATTTAGTGTCTTAATATTTTTTTCCATAATACTTATAGACAAAAATCAAATAAAAACAAAACAAAAAACTAATTCCATTTATTAAGTGATTATATCCAAACAAGTTAATGGTTGTAATTTGCACAATGTCCAATAGGTGTCACTCTGTTTTCCTAGAAATTTTAGATATCCCACAGTGCCCCTGTTAGTTCATTGTGATGCCCCAGTGTACTTTGGTATACAGTTTGGGAACTGAAGTTTTAAAAGTCATATACTGTGTGGGAATTCTTTTAGAACTATTTATTTGGTCCCTAGAGAGCATTTTTTTTTCCCATTAGGCAGCAGCCTCTTTGCCCTATGCGATCCATAACCTGTGTCTGCAGTTTCCCCTAGTTGGGGTGAATAAAAGATTTGTTAATGTATATAATAGCTAAGAATTTGGTAATGATGACTTCAATCATGGTTATTTTTAACTACTTATGTTTAATATAAAACTAAAAATACCTCAAAAAGTTTAGTGGTTTTAGGGTAATTAGCAGAGAATAATAAAATAATTTGATAGGGCCACACAGTTTTGTGTAACTATAAGTAGTGCTTTAAATCTGGCTGCAGAACATGGCTGTTGCAGTCTAGTCTTTACGTAGCTTCCCTGCTGAAGATTTAATTTATTTGGCCTCTTGAGGAACACATTTGGCATTGCGATATGTTTTGCTTCCAGGTTCTATCTCCAAGGATGATTTGAAGAAATTGCACATAAATTTATTTTCAAGGCAAGATATTTTCCTTTTAGGGAACTATCTATATTCATCTCACAGAGGTAGAGAGTAGATATTTAGCAAGTGAGGACCTCATAGATCTTATACATGGGGTCATTTCATATGTAATTTTATTAATCACTATCCCTGTGAGATAAGAAATTTGAAGAACCTTAACTGGGAAATAAAATGTGGGGATTAATATCAAAGAAACATTAAATATCATATCCACCATTAAATATCTATATGGTGAATCATTGGAAAATATTAAAAAAAAATAAAGTTTGGGAATATACTAAATCAGGAAGAGTTTTTCTTGATTTCTGACTCCCGCAGGCAACTTACCTTGATCTTTTTTGCAATTTTCATTTCTTGTTAAAATACACAGAATTAATTAAGTAGATTGATAGAGCTGAATAATAAAATTATATTGAGATGCTTTGGGACTCAATATGACCTTATCAAGTGAGGTGAGCCATTCATTAATTCAGATAATAGAGCTTATTATAATAATCTTTTGCTTATTCTATTGTTCAGCATAACCACTTTATTCATATTTGTATATGCATATTGAGATAATGTTATTTCATTAATTTTTATACTGAACCTTAATCCTTGTAAGAGTAATTTCAAAAGTTTTAGATCGCACTTGTTTTCAAATGTATATCAGTGTGCTATCTTCATATATGATTGACTAGTTTATATGCATTTGAAACTTTCAATTGTGGTATGCTCCTACAGTCAACTAATTTATACACATATCTATTAAACATATTAGGTAATTTATGTAAATACCCAGCACAGTGCTTAGTATGTAGGGAACATTCAAATCTGCTAGTTCCTTTCCTCTCTTAATTTTTATAGTTTTATGTTCACCACTTTTTGTATAATTGTTTTCCCCACTTCTTTAATCTTTGCAATCTGTTTTCCACATAATAACCAGAAGAAAGTTTCTAACCATAAACCAGATCATGTTACTCCACCCCTCAAAATCTTTCAGTACTTTCTATCACAGTTAGAATGAAAGGAAAAAAAAAAAAAATCATTCAAGAGCCTACAAGGCCTTCCATGATCTATCCCAGTTTATCCCTACAATCATGTAGTTTCCAACCACCCTCTCCTTGCTGGCTCTCCTCCAGTCTCAATGGCCTTTTTATAATTTACAGATGTGTTAGGCTCAGTTTCAACTTAGGTCCTTTTTTCTGTATTTTGCTTCTGCCTAAATTGCTCTTCTATCAAATGTCCACGTGGCTCCAGCATCACTTTGCCTGTGTATTTCCTAAAGTATCTCCTTGTGTAAGACATCTTCAGTGACAAACTAATCTAAAATAACCCTAATCATAACTTTTCTCTTCCCTTCCCTGAAAAGGCTTATCATTACTTGATAGTTATTTATTATGTTTATTTGTATATTTTTGCATGGTTTTTGTTTTCTGCACTAAAATTATGGTGGCCATACTATTCAATGTTCAAAAATATATACTTTTAAGAATGATACGGGATACTAAAGTAACTAGAAGTATATATTTTTTGAAATACTTGTTAACTGACAAAAAATTGGTTTTAATATATTGTTGAATCTAAAAATAATCCTATTCAAAAATTATTTTCTAAAATGCAGTTTCTTCTAAAAATAAAAGTACCATATATATGAATAATAAAATTCAAAACTTCTTTATATTTATTATTCAAAGAGTAATAAAAGCACGAGGAATAAGTTAATTTAGTACATATTTTAATACTTTAATCAATTCTATTAGTATTATCTGCCTCTGATATAATGTCAATGGATTCTTCCCATAGATCGAGATATTCCAAAGAAAACTTTACAAAATTTCAGACTTCAGTTTGTTCTCTCTTTGTACTCTCATTTTATTTGATTTTTCCTTTGCTTTTGTAGGAATTTTAATGTCTTCCTGTCTGTAAGCTATGCTTTTAATATTTTTAATTTGCTAAATTTATAAGCTTCCAAAGCTAAATTTTGTGAAGCCCCATTTATGATATATTTTGATTAAAGACAATTAATTTTGAGAAATGCAATAAAAATTAGAAGACTTTATTGTAAATTGAGTATCAGCATACTCTACTTAGGTGTGTTTAAAGTTGGTTCTTCAAAACTTTTTATATTAAAAAAATCCAAGTGGTAATGGATAGTAAGGAGAAAAAGCATATATTGTCATTTCAAGCTTTTTTTCTTTAGAGAAGAGCAAAAATATCAGACTTGTCATAAAAACTGTTTGGTTTTATTACTTTGACTGTGAGTAAAATATGCAGAATAACATAGAGAATAAAATATTTGTACATTTTCACAACTACAGTTGTTTGGG